>NC_136482.1:9554062-9649062 GCF_053919585.1 Euprymna scolopes | reverse complement strand
CATTTCCCTCAGTTGTGAAGGATGGTTTGCCCCACATCACAAATAGTAATGTGATTTATCAATTCAACTGTCAGTTTGCTGCTGTCTAAGTCGAACCCGTTTAAATTTGTAGACAAGACATTTAAAATCCATGAGCCCAAATGCCTGAGGCAGTATCTATACAAATATGATGTTACAGAGTCTTAGCTTTGTACAACAGCTAAGTCTCTATCTCGGTTCAAAATGTTGAGATCCAGCAACAAGCAAGAGCAAGATTGCCAGCAACAAATTAAACTGCAGACCAACTTAATGCGGGTAAGGGTCTTCCGCTTTATGGTTTTTAAATCAGAGATTTGCTTCTCCTAGAAAGGCTGCCTTCACCACGGCTTACGAGAGCCCTCTCTACCCCAATACACATATACACACACACAAATATACATCATATATATATATATATATATATATATATATATATATATACATCATATATATATATACATCATATATATATATATATATATATACATCATATATATATATACATCATATATATATATATATATATACATCATATATATATATATACATCATATATATATATACATATACATATATATATATACATATACATATATATATACATATACATCATATATATATATACACATGCATCATATATATATACATCATATATATATATATCATATACATCATATATATATATACACATGCATCATATATATATACATCATATATATATATATATATATCATAATTATATATATATACATATACATCATATATATAGATACATATACATCATATATATATATATATATATATATACATATACATCATATATATATATATATACATATACATCATATATATATACATATACATCATATATATATATATATATATACATCATATATATATATACATATAAATCATATATATACACATATACATCATATATATACATCATATATATATATATATATATATACATATGAATCATATATATATACATATACATCATATATATATATATACATCATGAATATACATATATATATATATATACATATGAATCATATATATATATACATATACATCATATATATATATATACATCATGAATATACATATATATATATACATATGAATCATATATATATACATATACATCATATATATATATATACACATATACATCATATACATATATATATACATATACATCATATACATATATATATACATATACATCATATACATATATATATACATATACATCATATACATATATGTATACATATACATCATATACATATATATATACATATACATCATATACATATATATATACATATACATCATATACATATATGTATACATATACATCATATACATATATGCATACATATACATCATATATATATGTATACATATACATCATATATATATATACATATACATCATATACATATATATATACATAATATACATATATATATACATATGCATCATATACATATATATATATACATATACATCATATATATATATATATATACATATACATCATATACATATATATATACATATACATCAAATATATATATATATATATACATATACATCATATATATATACATATACATCATATATATATACATCATATATATATATATATATACATCACATATATATACATCATATATATATATACATATACATTATATATATATACATCATATATATATATACATCACATATATATATACATCACATATATATACATCATATATATATATACATATATATTATATATATATATACATCATATATATATATACATCATATATATATACATCATATATATATACATATACATTATATGTATATATACATCATATATATATACATATACATTATATGTATATATACATCATATATATATACATATACATTATATGTATATATACATCATATATATATATATATACATCATATATATATATATACATATACATCATATATATATACATCATATATATATATACATGCATATACATCATATGTATATATATACATATAAATCATATATATATACACATCATATATATACATATAAATCATATATATATATATACATCATATATATACATCATATATATATATACATATACATCATATATATATACATCATATATATATATACATACATATACATTATATGTATATATATACATATAAATCATATATATATATACATATACATCATATATATATATATACATATAAATCATATATATATATATACACATATACATCATATATATATATACATCATATATATATATACATATACATCATATATATATACATATACATCATATATATATACATATACATCACATATATATATACATATACATCATATATATATATATATACATATACATCATATATATATATACATACATATACATTATATATATACATACATATACATTATATATATACATATACATTATATATATACATATACATTATATATATATACATACATATACATTATATATATATATATACATATACATTATATATATATACATACATATACATTATATATATATATACATACATATACATTATATATATATATATCCATATACATTATATATATATATATATATATACATACATATACATTATATATATATATACATACATATACATTATATATATATATATACATACATATACTATATATATATACATACATATACATTATATATATACATATACATTATATATATACATATACATTATATATATATATACATACATATACATTATATATATACATATACATTATATATATACATATACATTATATATATATACATATGCATTATATATACATATACATTATATATATATATACATATACATTATATATATATACATATACACATCATATATATATATACATATACATCATATATATATATATACATATACATCATATATATATATATACATATACATCATATATATATACATCATATATATATACATACATCTACATCATATATATATATACATACATATACATCATATATATATACATATACATCGTATATATACATCTACATCATATATATATATATACATAATATATGTATACACCATATATATATATATACATCATATATGTATATTTATAGATATATACATCATATATATATATATATATACATATACATCATATAGATATGCATCATATATATATACATCATATATATATATACATCATATATATATATATATGATGTATATATATATGATGTCTATATATATATATGATGTATATATATATATGATGTCTACACATATATATGATGTATATATATATGATGCATATTTATATGATATATATAGATGATGTATATATATATAATGTATATATATATATGATGTATATATATGATGTATATATATATATATAGATGATGTAAATATATATATATGATGTATATATATATGATGTATATATATATATGATGTATATTTATATATGATGTATATTTATATATGATGTATATATATATATGATGTATGTATATGATGTATATATATATATATGATGTATATATATATATATATATCTATGATGTATATATATATATGATGTATATATGATGTATATATATATATGATGTATATATATATATGATGTATATATATAAATGATGTATATATATATATATATATATATTAGGTATATATATGATGTATATATATATATGTGATGTATATTAATATATATATATATGATGTATATTTATATATATATGATGTATATATATATGATGTATATATCTATATATATATGATGTATATATATACATATATGATGTATATATATATGATGTATATATCTATATATATATGATGTATATATATACATATATGATGTATATATATATATATATGATGTATATATATATATATGATGAACATATATATATATATATATGATGTATATATATATATATGTGATGTATATATATATATATATGTGATGTATATATATATATGATGTATATATATATGATCATTATATATATTTATATGATGTATATATATATAGATATATATGATGTATATATATATATGATGTATATATATATATGATGTATATATATATATATGATGTTTATATATATATATGATGTATATATATATATATGATGTTTATATATATATATGATGTATATATGTATATATATGATGTATATATATATGATGTATATATATATGATGTATATATATATATATGAATATATATATAATATGTATATATATATATGATGTATATAAATATATTTGATGTATATATATATTATGTATATAAATATATTTGATGTATATATATATTTGATGTATATATACATATATATATATTTGGTGTATATATATATATTTGAAGTATATATATATATATTTTAAGTATATATATATATATATATATATATATTTGAAGTATATATATATATTTGAAGTATATATATATATATTTGAAGTATATATATATATATATTTGAAGTATATATATATATATATTTGAAGTATATATATATATATATATTTGAAGTATATATATATATATTTGAAGTATATATATATATATTTGAAGTATATATATATATATTTGAAGTATATATATATATATATATATTTGAAGTATATATATATATATATATATTTGAAGTATATATATATATATATATATATTTGAAGTATATATATATATATATATATATATATTTGAAGTATAGTCATCCACATACAGTACTGTTTCGCTGTTTCACAGCTCATCAGTGCGGCTACGCAATAACTCTGTCAATTTTTAGTCTATAGACTCGAACTTTGAAATACCGGGTACTGAGATTTGGAAAAATCGATGTGACGGGTGTCAGCCAGAATTTTGGCTGTTAAGGGGTCAAATTTCAACGATTTGACATTTAAGAATTCTACCAAACTCCTCCGACAATTTTGGGTCTAGACACTTTAAATTTTAGATATAGGTTCCTGGATCTAACTTAATAAAGTAATTTGAGCCCGAAACTATAAATTTTAAGGGGTCATAATAGGGGTCAAATTAAAAAAAAATTGACTGCTTTTTCTTTTTTGCTCAACATACACTTCCAAATACTCGGGCAACGACGGGCACCCATGCTAGTATATATATATATTTGAAGTATATGTATATATATATATATATATATATATATATATATATATATATATATATATATATATATATATATACATGTATATATATATTTGAAGTATATATATATATATAAATATATATATATATATTTGAAGTATATATATATATATATATATATAAATATATATATATATATTTGAAGTATATATATATATATATATAAATATATATATGTATATATCTATTTGAAGTATATATATCTATATATATATATATATATATGTATATATATATATATATATTTGAAGTATATATATCTATATATATATATTTGAAGTATATATATATATATATATATATTTGAAGTATATATATATATATATTTGAATTATATATATATATATTTGAAGTATATATATGATGTATATATATATGATATATATATATATATAGATAAATATGATGTATATATATATACTAGCAATCGGTGCCCGGCGTTGCCCAGGTGTTTTGAGGTTAATGCTGAGAAAAAAAAACGGTCAATTTTTTTAAACTTTGACCCCTATTATGACTTCTTAACATTTATTGTTTAGGGATCAAGTAAAGGTAATAAGTTAGATCCATGTCCAAGGAATCTATATCTAAAATATCACGTGTTTAGACCCAAAATTGTAGGAGGAGTTTGGTAGAGTTCTCAAAGGTCAAATCGTTTGATAGCGAGGCCAAATTTCGCGAATTTGGCCTTTTTTTAAAGCAGTTTGGCCTTCAAAATTTATGTTTGGCCTTTTTCTTCACCGATGAAATCTGGGGACGCAACGGAAATTTTCGGCTAAAAAATGTTGTTACTATGCACATCTATTTATTGAAATACAATTTGTGGCAAAATTTCAGGAAAAACTAATGGATGGTTCTCTCGCAATAGTCCGGACAATTCGCTAAATTATCTCGTCAAAACCTTAAATCTCGAATTTTTGTGCATTTTTTTTGGGGGGGGGGGCTAATTTGGCATAATAGTGTCCATTTAATAGTATTATCTTGAAAAAATAAAAAAATAAGGAAAATTACCAAAAAACAAACAAGAACAACAAAAGTGTGCCGTATTTTTAAAAGTTTTATTGCGTTGTTTTTATTTGCTTTTTTTATTTCATCGGTGAAGAAAAAGGCCAAACAGAAATTTGAAGGCCAAACTGCTTTAAAAAAAGGCCAAATTCGCGAAATTTGGCCTCGCTATAAAAATCAAAATGGGGAAATCCCCCTACTTGAACTTTCTGTTTAATTAATAATGACTCGCTTGTAGCGTTGATTTTTTTCTTTTTTCGCTATAAAAAAATAACTACTTGATGAAATTACGTGATTTTTTCTGTAGGAAAACTTTATCCCATGACGAGTACGTACAATATATATATATTTTTTTAAATATTTCTATTTTTTAATGTCAATGGAAAACTGCACAAGTACCCAAACCCGAAATGTAAAGACCACGAGTGAAGGCGCTTTTTTTTCTTTTTTTTTTTTTGGTTTAGTTTCATAATGGCGGCTGTGATGTCGGAGGTTCGATTGTTAGATTGTAAGTTTCGTATTTTTTTAATTTGTAAATCGCAAGTTAGGAAAAAATTAAACCCTTCCAAGATGGACAATAAATCAAGCCATAATATTTTATGGTAAAGGTAAGAGCCTACGAACCATAGTTTTTTAGGAGATGTGATTATTGGATTAACCAATCAGAAATCGTCTGTGGCACACACATCTCTGTTTTTATAGATATACTAGCAATCGGTGCCCGGCGTTGCCCAGGTGTTTTGAGGTTAATGCTGAGAAAAAAAAACTGTCAATTTTTTTAACTTTGACCCCTATTATGACTTCTTAACATTTATTGTTTAGGGATCAAGTAAAGGTAATAAGTTAGATCCATGTCCAAGGAATCTATATCTAAAATATCACGTGTTTAGACCCAAAATTGTAGGAGGAGTTTGGTAGAGTTCTCAAAGGTCAAATCGTTTGATAGCGAGGCCAAATTTCGCGAATTTGGCCTTTTTTTAAAGCAGTTTGGCCTTCAAAATTTATGTTTGGCCTTTTTCTTCACCGATGAAATCTGGGGACGCAACGGAAATTTTCGGCTAAAAAATGTTGTTACTATGCACATCTATTTATTGAAATACAATTTGTGGCAAAATTTCAGGAAAAACTAATGGATGGTTCTCTCGCAATAGTCCGGACAATTCGCTAAATTATCTCGTCAAAACCTTAAATCTCGAATTTTTGTGCATTTTTTTTTGGGGGGGGGGCTAATTTGGCATAATAGTGTCCATTTAATAGTATTATCTTGAAAAAATAAAAAAATAAGGAAAATTACCAAAAAACAAACAAGAACAACAAAAGTGTGCCGTATTTTTAAAAGTTTTATTGCGTTGTTTTTATTTGCTTTTTTTATTTCATCGGTGAAGAAAAAGGCCAAACAGAAATTTGAAGGCCAAACTGCTTTAAAAAAAGGCCAAATTCGCGAAATTTGGCCTCGCTATAAAAATCAAAATGGGGAAATCCCCCTACTTGAACTTTCTGTTTAATTAATAATGACTCGCTTGTAGCGTTGATTTTTTTCTTTTTTCGCTATAAAAAAATAACTACTTGATGAAATTACGTGATTTTTTCTGTAGGAAAACTTTATCCCATGACGAGTACGTACAATATATATATATTTTTTTAAATATTTCTATTTTTTAATGTCAATGGAAAACTGCACAAGTACCCAAACCCGAAATGTAAAGACCACGAGTGAAGGCGCTTTTTTTTCTTTTTTTTTTTTTGGTTTAGTTTCATAATGGCGGCTGTGATGTCGGAGGTTCGATTGTTAGATTGTAAGTTTCGTATTTTTTTAATTTGTAAATCGCAAGTTAGGAAAAAATTAAACCCTTCCAAGATGGACAATAAATCAAGCCATAATATTTTATGGTAAAGGTAAGAGCCTACGAACCATAGTTTTTTAGGAGATGTGATTATTGGATTAACCAATCAGAAATCGTCTGTGGCACACACATCTCTGTTTTTATAGATATACTAGCAATCGGTGCCCGGCGTTGCCCAGGTGTTTTGAGGTTAATGCTGAGAAAAAAAAACTGTCAATTTTTTTAACTTTGACCCCTATTATGACTTCTTAACATTTATTGTTTAGGGATCAAGTAAAGGTAATAAGTTAGATCCATGTCCAAGGAATCTATATCTAAAATATCACGTGTTTAGACCCAAAATTGTAGGAGGAGTTTGGTAGAGTTCTCAAAGGTCAAATCGTTTGATAGCGAGGCCAAATTTCGCGAATTTGGCCTTTTTTTAAAGCAGTTTGGCCTTCAAAATTTATGTTTGGCCTTTTTCTTCACCGATGAAATCTGGGGACGCAACGGAAATTTTCGGCTAAAAAATGTTGTTACTATGCACATCTATTTATTGAAATACAATTTGTGGCAAAATTTCAGGAAAAACTAATGGATGGTTCTCTCGCAATAGTCCGGACAATTCGCTAAATTATCTCGTCAAAACCTTAAATCTCGAATTTTTGTGCATTTTTTTTCGGGGGGGGGGGCTAATTTGGCATAATAGTGTCCATTTAATAGTATTATCTTGAAAAAATAAAAAAATAAGGAAAATTACCAAAAAAACAAACAAACAAGAACAACAAAAGTGTGCCGTATTTTTAAAAGTTTTATTGCGTTGTTTTTATTTGCTTTTTTTATTTCATCGGTGAAGAAAAAGGCCAAACAGAAATTTGAAGGCCAAACTGCTTTAAAAAAAAAGGCCAAATTCGCGAAATTTGGCCTCGCTATAAAAATCAAAATGGGGAAATCCCCCTACTTGAACTTTCTGTTTAATTAATAATGACTCGCTTGTAGCGTTGATTTTTTTCTTTTTTCGCTATAAAAAAATAACTACTTGATGAAATTACGTGATTTTTTCTGTAGGAAAACTTTATCCCATGACGAGTACGTACAATATATATATATTTTTTTAAATATTTCCATTTTTTAATGTCAATGGAAAACTGCACAAGTACCCAAACCCGAAATGTAAAGACCACGAGTGAAGGCGCTTTTTTTCTTTTTTTTTTTTTGGTTTAGTTTCATAATGGCGGCCGTGATGTCGGAGGTTCGATTGTTAGATTGTAAGTTTCGTATTTTTTTAATTTGTAAATCGCAAGTTAGGAAAAAATTAAACCCTTCCAAGATGGACAATAAATCAAGCCATAATATTTTATGGTAAAGGTAAGAGCCTACGAACCATAGTTTTTTAGGAGATGTGATTATTGGATTAACCAATCAGAAATCGTCTGTGGCACACACATCTCTGTTTTTATAGATATATAGATAGAAGATAGATATATATGATGTATATATATAGATATATATGATGTATATATATAGATATATATGATGTATATGTATAGATATATATGATGTATATATATATATATGATGTATATATATAGATATATATGATGTATATATATATAGATATATATGATGTATATATATGGATATATATGATGTATATATATATATATATAGATATATATGATGTATATATATATAGATATATATGATGTATATATATATATATAGATATATATGATGTATATATATATATATATGATATATATATATATATGATGTATATATATATATGATGTATATATATATATATATATATATATATATATATGATGTATATATATATATATATATATATATGTATATATGTGTGTGTGTGTGTGTATGTCAGGTCATGTCATATGTTACTGGTACCATGTACCCCAGTACTGCCTGTCTATAAAAGTGGTCCTGTGGGGATGGAAATGTTGTGACGCATTGACGCTTGAAATGCTGGAAGCATGTAATAATTGATCTCAATGACCGTCTTCAGTGTCATGCCTGCTTGAGCATGTGAATTCACCAGTAGGACTTTAAAAAAAAACGTAATTTTTGGGCTCATGGACTTTTAGTGTTTGAGGGAGTGATACTCGTCGTACAAAACGTTGCAATCATCATATATATATGTGTGTGTGTGTGTGTGTGTGTGTGTGTGTATGTATATAGTTTTCACTTTCTTCTATTTTGAGGAGGAAATAGAAAGTTGTGTCGTTATCCAAGATTTAAGAAAAACTAAAAACTAAATGAGTAACGGTATTTGACGTACCTCGCTCCACAGCCACGACCATTTTCTGCATTGAAAAACTCATAAAAAAGAACCAGGTGGCGCCAGTTCTCCTCGTCGGCGTATTGTGGAGTGCAACCTGTTAAGTAAAAGAAGGAATTGATGATCGATCAGACAGATTCAACATCAAACGAATTTCGAGTAGATTGTTTGGCAAGATAAACAAACGGATAGTAGGTAATCTTCACTTGCAATCTAACTATAAACAAAATACTCACATATACAGGAGCCTTTCTTTAGCAAATACGTAATGGAAAATCTAAATAAAGTGTATATACTAAAAATATTACTACTAATGATTGCCTTTGATGTGCGTTTGTGCATATGCATATATATATATATATACATATAGGGGATATTAGCCCGTTTAACAATCGGTAAAAATAACTATTAAGGAGAACAAAATTGAAACTCGGTAGGCGTAATTCAATCTTAAGTGTTCGGTACACGTGCACAAATATACATTTATACGTTAAAGTCGGTTCATTTTTAATTATTTCGTTTTTTTTTATTTTACAAGGTGGTCACCACTTATCAAGGCCTGGAAGCCACTCAGGGATAAGGGTTATTGTAAGTACAGTAAAATGTTTTTGAATCCTAATGGGGGTATGAGACGAATGGATTGGCCAATCATTTTTATAACCAACGGCTGTGCTAAACAACCAATGAAAACGTTTCAAAATTATTACAAAAATTGTTGAATTTTGGATTCAATCAGTTCTCCGTTTACTACGTCACGGACCGCATTTAATTCTTGGCCGCCATCTTGGTTACTGATCTGAACTACGCCGCCATCTTTGTTCAACACAATATCTCAGAACTTAACAGGTTAACTACACCACAGACCGCATTTGATTCTTGGTCGCCATCTTGGTTACTGATCTGAACTACGCTGCCATCTTTGTTCAACACAATGTCTCAAAACTTAACAAGCCCATTTAACAATCGGTAAAAATAGCTATTAAGGAGAACAAAATTGAAACTCGGTAGGCGTAATTCAATCTTAAGTGCTCTGTACACATGCACAAATATACATTTATACGTTAAAGTCGGTTCATTTTTAATTATTTCTTTTTTTTACAAGGTGGTCACCACTTATCAAGGCCCGGAAGCCACTCAGGGATAAGGGTTATTGTAAGTACAGTAAGTTAGTGCGGAGATTTAATAAAGTGTCTACTTAAGGGGGCGTTCATCAGAAATTTGTTTACGTTGGACTTGAAGACATCCAGGTTGTAGTCAGGTGGGAAGCAGGCAGACGGAACAGAGTTCCACAGGCGTACAGTTCTAAGAAAGAAACTTTGTTCATGGAATCTACGTTTTGATTTAGGCATAGATAAAGACTGGGGGAAGTTTTTGACAGTGGATTCAGCTAGACGAGTGTTTTCGTAAAAGATTGGCGAGGGGGGACCAGAGATTGGAGTTCAGACGAGCACCTGCCATGGAAATAACGATAAAACAAAGATAGGCTTGCAACATCTCTTCTGTGGGAGAGAGGTTGCAGGGAAGAGAAAAGGGCATCCCCCACTAAGCAACGAAGTCTATTTTGTACTCTGTCAAGGCAGGATAGGCTGTTTTTAGCAGCTCCTGCCCAGATATGGTAGCAGTATTCCATCCTTGGACATACTTCGCTTTTATATAGATAGAGAATTGCATCAGTAGTGAGATATCTTCTGGAGCAGTAGAAGGATCCCACCATCTTTCCAGCGACCTTGGCCACAGACTTGATGTACGTGTTCCATTTCAGATCAGGAGTAAAGGTCAAGCCCAGAAGCTTGTCAAAACATGGAGCCTCCGCAAGATGACAGCCATCCATTTCAATTGATGCCAGATGGGGATCAGAGCGTTGATGATGTAAAGATAGCAGTTTGGTTTTAGATGCATTAAAGGTAACCAGTCACGTCTTCTTTATTATTTCTTATCCATTTGATGATAGCTCATATAGTAATGACTAAGCCTTAAGCACTATATGCTTTGGTTTCGATTCTTGCTGATTGCACTCAAGTCATTTTTTTTTTCTTTTGAGTTAACTACTAGATATTGGGTACAATGTAACAATCAATACATAATCGACACTAAATAATAATTCTGAAACCTGCTTAAATTAGTGCTAGGTTGTTTTTACTGGTGGGGTATTATACTTTGGTTTCCAAATAATGTCAGTTCATTAGGATAGAGAGCGATTTAAATTGAGATAATCTTTAACAAAAGAAAACAAGATCTTATAAAAGCAAAATTATTTTTCACCTCAAAATATTATATCCGTTTTATCAATGTTAGCACAGACGAGATGTTTATAAAAATAAAGTCGGAGTTTTATCAACAAAGGAATTTTTATTTTCCTCTGTGTGTGTGTACACATATATATATATATATATATATATATATATATATATATAAGTTTAATGATTAAAATTAATCCATGGATATATATATGTGCGTGTGTGTGTATATATAATGATAAAATTAAGCTGATAAATAAATTTTCAATGGTAAAGCGAACCTATCTAGAAAAAATAAGTTCCACCCGGTTAATAGTAGCAAACAATAGAATAGGTCAAGAAAGTAGAAAGTAAAGTTACATAGGAACTTTATTATATTATTAAGTCAATAAGGATCAGAGGAAGGGAATAAGGGAGAAACCTCTTTAGGCCATGGCATTTTGAAGCTAAATGCTTCTCGTCAGAAGAGGAGAAAAAGTCGGCATTATACATATGTAATGGTAAGAAGACAACACCAACTTTTAAAACATTCAAATTAGAGGATAAAAGAGAAAAAACCAGAAAAACAAGAAAGGTTAAATAATATATTAAAAATTATATCAGAAACTAATTTTTTTATTTTTTAATTTATACAACTTAAAAAAACTTTTAAAATTTCAAAAAATTAAATAAACAAATATATATATATATATATATATATATATATATATATAGTAAGTTATAAAAATATCTACCTATGTATTGAGCAGTGTTGAAGTATATACTTAAAGTTTACACATAAAATTATATTAATTTATGTGATTAAATAAAGTAGTCATATATATATATATATATATATATATATATATATATATATATATATATATGCTTACAGAATTTCTTGTTATCACAACCGCTCATTTCTAATTAATTAAACCGGCAGACGCACTGCATAAATCGCCAATACTGTTGCAGTTGACAAGGTACATCTATTATGATTCATTGTACAATGTAGTCAAATCCTGCAACAAGTGCGTTGCGAGTTGTTGATGGGCTGTCCTTTACGTTAGAGAGGAGTTGCTAGTGTCTCGAATATAAGTGATTCATGTTCATCATCATTATTATGATGATGATGAACATGATGGTGGTGGTGGTGGTAATGATCTAGAAATGGCATTTTTAAACTGTTCGATGAAGTGTTTCTTTCATTGGGTGCACCTTTCTTTTTTTTTTACAAGGTGGTCACCACTTATCAAGGCCCGGGAGCACCTCAGGGATAAGGATTATTGTATGTACAGTATGTTAGTGTTGAGATTTAATAAAGTGTCTACTTAAGGGGCGGTTTATCAGGAATTTGTTTATGTTGGCCTTGAAGACATCCAAGACTTTTAAGAAAGAAAGAAGCTTTGTTCATGGAATCTATGTTTTGATTTAGGCCCAGATAAAGAGTGGGGAAAATTTTTGACAGTGGTTTCAGCTAGACGGGTTTTTATCGTGAAAGATTGGCGAGGGGCGACCAGAGATTGAAGCTCAGATGAGCACCTACCATGGAAATAATGATAAAACAAAGATAGGCTCGCAATGTCTCTTCTGTGGAAGAGAGCTTGCAGGGAAGAGAAAAGGGCGTCCCCCACTAAGCCACAAAGTCTATTTTGTACTTTGACAAGATAGGTTGTTTTTAGCAGCTCCTGCCCAGATATGGCAGCAGTATTCCATCCTTGGACATACTTGGCTTTTATATAGATAGAGAATTGCATCAGTAATGAGATATCTTCTGGAGCAGTAGAAGGATCCCACCATCTTTCCAGCAACCTTGGCCACAGACTTGATGTACGTGTTCAATTTCAGATCAGAAGTAAAGGTCAAATCCAGAAGCTTGTCAAAACATGGGGCTTCTCCTAGACGAGAGCCATTCATTTCAATTGATGCCAGATGGGGATCAGAGCGTTGATAATGTAAAGATAGGAGCTTGGTTTTAGATGCATTAAAGGTAGCCAGCCACGTGTTCTCCCACTCTACGACGCGCTCAAGATCAGAGGAGAGAGAATCAGAGAGAACTTTGTCATTTACAGCCTTTGATGTGTTGCAATAGATGGTCGTGTCATCAGCATAGATGTCAACGAATGATTTAAGTATGTGTTTTGGGAGATCATTGATGTAGATCAGGAAGAGAGTTGGGCGAAGGATGGACCCCTGAGGGACTCCAGCATTAATACTGTGGGCTTCTGATTTTTGTCCATCAACAACTACTCTTATGAGTCAGAAAAATGATTTAATGATTGAGAAAACATTTCCAGTTATACTGTAGCTGGAAATCTTGTGAAATAGGCCTTTATGTCATACCTTGTCGAAGGCCTTTGATATGTCAAGAGCAATTGCCCTAGAAATTAAGCCTTTGTCAAGAGATTCGCTAATCCTGAGATATAACTGTTAGCAAATCTGCGGTAGATCTTGCAGAATGGAAACCATATTGTGTGTTACTAAGGAGGTTATTTCTGCTGAGGTGGTTGACTACTTCTCTATTTAATATGGATTCCAGCAACTTACTCATGACACACAGGAGACTTATTGGTCTGTACTGAGAGGGAGATGACTTATCACCTGAGTTTTAAAATACAGGGAATACTGATGAGGTTTTCCAGGATGTTGGAAAGCACTTCTTAAGGCAACACTTAAACAGTTTCGTAAGTATGGGAGCAAGTTCTGGTTGAAGCTTTTTTAATGCTATAATTGGGATACCGTCAGGGCCAGTTGCTTTACTGGAATCAAGGTTCTTGATTAGCTTGGCAACCTCATGCACAGATATTTGTATGTTACCTAGCGTGTTGTGTGTTATAGCAGGAAATACAGGGAGTTGATGGTCATTGTCGCATAGGGTAGAATTAGCTGCAAAGTTCTTGGCAAATAGTTTGGCCTTGTCTGACGCTGACGAGATGACCTCTGGTCCATTGATAATGGTTGGGATAGAATGCACACTTCTGTTCAGGATCCTATTTGTTATTTGCCAAAACTGGTGGGAACCAAGCCGCTGATCAGCTACTTTGGATTTAACGGACTGAGCATATAGCTCTCTTGCATTTTTTATTACTCTTTTACAGTGGCTGCTGGCATTCCTGAAAGCAGCTTTAGTCTCAGTGCATCTATTATGTTGGTAGCTATGGAAAAAGTGATTTCTGGGCGCGATGGCAGCAGCACATTCTGGGGAGAATCATGGCTGGCTGTTAGGTTTTGTTGGAATTTTTTAGATGGTATCAATCAGTCTATGCCTCTTTGTCTAAAAGAACTAGATTGTTGTGCATACCTCCACCAAGACTCAGCTATGAAAATAAAAATACAAACAAATAAATATTGCACTCCATTGATGGAGTAAAATAAGTGTGAATAAAAACTTGTTTCTGAAATTTTGGAAAAAAGGATTAAGAATTTATATTGTTTGGATTAATCGGACTTCTACTTTTCTCATGAGTGTTATTCACAAAACATTTCAACCAATACAACCTCTGACCTTCTTCAGGTATATCTTGTCGAACTCATGAATTTTTCTGTAAAACTCAGGAATTTACACAGAATTTTGAACATAAACCTTCATTAAATCAATGGGGATAGCACGGTCATATTTCACAATGACCATAGCATTGTGAGAGAATCACCTAGCTATAGCAGGGCAGACCAAGAATTTGGGGGTGAAAGTGAAAATTAATCTTAATTCAACCCTATTTGGTCGGAGATTAGACCTAGGGGACTATTTTCAGATCAACAGGATATAACTTCAACAGCCATTTTCATTTACTTTTTTATTAGACACTGTTGATCGGTTGAAATTCTCCCAAACAATGGACGAAAAAATATAATTGTGCTGGCTTCACCAAAAATCCTAGCCAGGCGCACTTGGAATTATTATGATTATTAGTCGTTGTAATGACAAATTGATATCAAGCTAGGGTCAAGGATGATTTAGGCTAGACCTCCATGTCTCTTCTGTCATGGGAATCAAAGACTTGCACTACGCAGGTTATTGCACTTGCCTGATTAGGGTTTACCAATGTTTGAGGGCCAAAAGATGAGCTGGAATTCACTAATTGGTTTTTGTGATGGTGGAAATTGTCTATACCACCCCACCTGAGTATAAAAGGTGCTACACAGCTAAAAATCGAGAAAGAGAGAGACAGAGGCTCGGAGTGTTTTTTTGGGATTCCCTCCCTGAGAGCAAACCAGCATGTTAGAATATCCTAGCTGAGAAATTAATCACCATTAAAATCAAACAGCGATTTGCGAACCAGAGAGACAGTTTTTTACTTTGCAGAGATTTCTAAAAGAGAGAATTTTGGAAGTGAAGCCGACAGCCGGCACACAAGCTGAGATTGCGAGGATGCAAATATTATTGCACCCCATCCTTTCTGTTAACAACCAGCAGTGACTACCAAAAAATACTTTTTCTCACTACCGACAAACAAGAAGGGGGAAGAAGAGTATTGGTTTATGCACAATACATGTGAATTCAAATATCATAACTAATTTTTTTTCTCTCTGTAATCAACAACTTCATTCCTAGAATATATCTTATATAATACTTACATTCTTCATAGACATTTATGCTGATGACACTACCATCTATGGTAGCACATCTAAGACCTAAAATGACCAAGTTCTCTCTGATTCTCTCTCCTCTGATCTTGAGCAAGTGGTACAATGGGGAAAGAGGTGGCTGGTTACTTTTAATGCATCTAAAACCAATCTTTTATCTTTACATCATCAAAGCTCTGATCCCCATCTGGCATCAATTGAAATGAATGGTTCTCGTCTTGGGGAGGCCTCATGTTTTGACAAGCTTCTGGGCTTGACCTTTACTCCTAATCTTAAATGGAACACATACATTGAATCCGTTATCTAGGCCGCTGGAAAAATGGTGGGATCCCTCTATCGAACCAGTAGATATCTCACTGCTGATGCAATTCTCTATCTATATAAGAGCCAAGTACGTCCAAGGATAGAGTATTGTTGCCATGTCTGAGCAAGAGCTGCTGGAAAGGACTTATCCTGCCTTGATAGAGTTCAAAATAGACTTCATGACCTCACAGGGGATGTCCTTTTCTCTTCCCTGCAACCTCTTTCTCACAGAAGAGATGTTACAAGTTTGTCTCCTTATTTATCGTTATTTTCATGGCAAGTGCTCGGCTGGGCTCCAATCTATGGTCCTCCCTCGCCAAATTGCACGGGTAACACCCGTCTAGCAGAAAACACTATCATTAATTTCCCCTACTCTTTGTCTGTGCTTAAACCTAAACGTAGATTCCATGAGCAAAGCTTCTTTCTTAGAACTCAACGCCCATGGAATTGTCTTCCGTTTTCCTGCTTTCCAGCTGACTACAATATGGTTATCTTCAAGTCTAACATAAACAAGTTTTTGATGAGCCGTTCCATATAAATTAACAAATTACTAGCGATTACTATATTGTCCAATTTCTACTGTACACTCTTTAACCCTTATCCTCGAGTGGCCTCTTAGCCTATGTATAAAAAAAAACATTTGAAGTATTTTTTCACAGTGACAGACTTAAAACTGACCACCTAAGAAGTGATCCGCTATTTATACAGCAAGGGCAAAACATAGAACATGGAACTCTTTCATTTTTTTTTTTTTTGTAGAGGCATGCTGCACAACACTAGACACTGACAAGGTATCACTCACGATTAACTTTGTGAACTTTGAGTTTGATTAGGCTTGGCGACCGTGGGGTTGCCACGAACTTTATGACTATCTGAGTTTAACCTCTGACACAGCCTAATGAGAGGGTTTGCGGCTCAGATAGATTTGTAGCATAATGGATAAAGTACTTGGTAAAATTCAGTTGTAACTGACATTTTTCTAGAGGTTGAAGTTTCAATCCTCAGCACAGGCAATACTCAGAATATAATTACGAATTACTTAAGACTTCTACTTGGTCATGGCTGATAGAATGAGAACATGCATCGATTAAATAAAGAGTTCCATTCGAAATTCTGTGCAGATTCCCGAGTTCAAGTGGAAGTGGGTGTTTTTCTTTGTGACACCATCACTAAAAGATTGCCATACAGGGTTAATGAGCTCACTCTATCTGGTTTGGTTTTTCATCAGAATTTATGAGGTGCCTTAAATAAGGTTTTAAGGGAGTTCAGGAAGAGATTTCATCGGAAGAAGCCAGCACTCTTTAAATCAGGTCAGTGGCATATTTACCAGGACATGCACCAGCTGTGATGAGGGTCATTGACAAGAGGACTTCAATGGGGCTTTCCAAAATTTGTAACAGTATAACAAGTGCATTGCAGCCGGAGGAGATTACTTCAAAGAGGACTAGAGTTTCATGGGTATACTATCTATAAAAGTGCCCATACAAAAAATATCTGGAAACTTATTGAAGGCACTTCTAGATGGATTGTCTTCACCATGGCTGCATAACTCAACTCCATTTACATCTACAATGTAACCCTCCAGACTAGCAGAGAGGCTAATAGGTACTACACTTTGCCCAAGGATGACTTGAGACTATGCAAGGCAGGGAGTTTAGCGCTCTGAGATTACCTAAATATTACCTAAATACATACAGCATCTAGTATTCCCAAATAGTCACCCATGGTCAAGCTCAATGTTGCTAAACTTTTCTAACCTATCAAGAACCGGTGTGTCAATGTAATTATGTTGCATATATTCTCATAAATCGACAATATTTACACCAAGTCTGGTTAGTCAATATTTTACATATTCACATCCTGTAGGTCAAAACCAGTTTATTCCTCATCATTAAATTCTTGTAATGAACAAATGTACCCTGCAATCTTCCGCCTCCCCATTCTCTCCCTGCTCACTTCCCTCTCCTCCCTTTTGCAACATCTGACCTTTTCCATGATTGTCTGATTAATATAAAACACTTGTACAGCTTTTATCAACATTTAACTGCATTAGATAATTAAATGAGACGTGCGCAAAATATCGCTGCAAACAGAAGTAAACAGCAGACGTGCAAATAATATGATATTAAAAAATATGCGTGAAAAACGTAAAAAAGATTTGCATCAAATAAAAATGAATGAGCAGAAAATATCAGAAGGCACGAAAGGTCAAACTGTAAAAAGTGACCCATGCAATCTGTAAAGGCTAATAGGACGAGAACGAAAACATTAAAGCAACAGATTAAGGCAGCTGCAAAGGTCACTAAAAACAGAGAGGATGAAATTAGTCGACCCCTTCAGAGAATTTAATATTTTTTTCTCCCATATGACTAAAAACTACATTTTATCATTGGTTCTTTGTTTTGTTTTTTTTATTATAGCTAACAAATCTTTTTAATAAATTACCAGCAGTATTCATCCAGCGTTCTATTCTTCTCATTATTTTATTCAAGATTATTAGTATTTGCTTCTTATCAGATATTATTTTATTTAATGTCAAGATATATTGGTAGTCAGAATTATTATAATAATTTAAAATACAGTCATGTTTACTGTTAAATGACCTTTCAATTATTATAAGGTCATCTCAGGTCAAACATGTTTTTGGATTCAGACAATTCTTAACAATGTTTCTTTTTTCTTTACTTGGAAGTCATCGCTTATTGAGACCAGAAAGTTACTTGAACGTTACTCGAAGATAAAGTGAAATGAATGTCAGGTAAGACAACATTGTAACGATTGGTAATGGTAGAAATTAAGTAGAGATTGATTATTTAAGGCCGTGGCTCAATGAGAACTTGTTTATATTGGACTTGAAATCGACCATGTTATAGTCAGCTGAGAAACAGTTGCATGATATTGTTTTCCACAGACAAGCAGTTCTGTGAAAGAAGGTTTGCTCATGGAGTTTCCGTTTAGTTTTAGGCACAGATAAAGAGTAAAGGAAATTGCTTATCAATGGTTGCAGTTGTGAAGTTGGTTTCAGAGTGTGAGATTTAACTATTCATAATGTCTGATGGGTTTTTTTTTAATATTTTAGTATGCTTTTTGGAGGAAGAGGATGAGATATTATTTGGATCATTCTTTTGAAGATGTTTCTTTTTTTTTTCCAAATTGTTTGCTTGATAAAAAGATAATTATTTTATTCAAGATTATTAGTATTGTTTCTTATCAAATGTTATTATGTTTGGTTGTTTTGTTTTCAGGTTATTTAATGCTGAATCCAGTTATTTTGGAAATAGTATTCATGTTCTATCCAGTTATTTTATAGAATGTTTTTATTCTCCAAGATCTTTGCATATTTAATCGCTAGTTTGTAGTGTTTGGTTTGGTCGTTTTATTGTGGATTTTATCGTTTTTGTTCCCTACCCTACAGAACATGAATGAGTTTTGCAATGGGAGAGGGAAAAGGGTCACAATATTAATGTTTGGTACATTTTAAGTTAGGAAGCCAGTGGGAGAGAGAAAGGGGAAGAAGGAAAAGGGGGAAAACGTAGGTTGTTGTTTTTGGTTTTGGTTTTGCAGAACATAATTAAGTTTTGCAAAAGGAAGTAAAAAAAAAAAAAGCATCGATGTTAGATGCATTTTCTTCTGAGGAAGCCAATATTTTCAGACAGCCTAATCTGGTAGCAGCAGATGTTATTTTGTTAACATTGGATGTTTTTAAGAAGTTTTTAAAAATGATTTTCTTAAAGAAACCTATTCTTTGAGAAGAATCTATATTTTGAAATATTGTTTTTATCTTTTGTAATCTTTGCTGTGAATATGTGTATCCTTTGCGTTTGAGTATTGTTTTATCATTAATCACCATTGCAATGGTGACACCAAGGCTCATCTTCTTCAAGTATCTTGGTCAAGAATCTCAGTTTTTCTTAAGCTGACAGTGATGTCAAACTATTTGCATGTGTACACAAAGCAACTGATGAGTCACTGCAGTGCTTCATTTTTTATCCACATTCACCCCCTAACAAGGCATATAGCCACTTGGATGTAAGAGACTACTATTTGAGACCATGCCTAGGAAAGATAAATAAGATATTAGTTTACATTTAAACTTCTGAATATCAGTACAATCAGAGAAGTAGGTAGTAGTAAGGGAATTCTAAAGTCTATTTGTTCAAAGGAAGAAACTATTAGAGTAAAAAAGCTTTCTGGCATTTAGAGGCATTAACAGTGAAGGAGTGAGATTTTGTTGCTAAGCAGGTTTGTCAGGGATATGTACGTCAAGGGGGGGCACAAGTGCAACGAGTTCATCAGAGCACATTCCATTAAAATGTTTGTAAAACAGACACAGGGATGCAACATTGCAGCAATGGGACAGGTGTTGGAGTTTAGTTGACAAAATGAGATTAGATTGAAAACTTTTTTGGACCCTATCCAAGAGTGGACAGGCTAGAGGTAGATGCACCAGATGAGATGTGGCAACAATTCTCCATACATGGGTGAATGGTGGCCTTGTACAGGTACAGGATACTCTCAGGTTTGAGTGGTCTTCTAGTTCGATAGAGGGAACCCACCTTCTTTGCAGCAGCCTTTGCAATGTCCTCAGTGTATTTGTTCCAGTTCATATTGCACGTGAATGTTAAGCTGCAGAGTTTGAAGGGAGAATTCTCAGCTACGGTGTTGTCGTGCTTCTGTGCTGTCACTGTTGCATCACCAGCAAAAAATATCCGAAGTATGAGTACCTTCTACACTTTGGTCTTAGCTCAAAGGCAGGCAAGGTTAAAGTGGTTTCCACTGCTTCTGATATATACGTATACTCTATCCTCCAACTAACAATCTGCAACAGACTCACCAAGTTTCTATGATTCTCACCTTTTCTCACTGCAGGTTGTTTCGACTCACTTTTACTTTATACGGTATCTATCACTCTCGTTCCCATCACTCACTACCTCTTTCTTTGTTAACAGTTGAAGATCATAAAAAAGGAAAGAATAGCAAAATTTGAATAGTCAATTCAATGGAATCGAGTTTGAATAAGAAAGTGAGTTTGTAAAGCCAGTTAAATATAAAATAAAAAGACAAAATCCAAAATTAGACTCTTTCTCTTTGCTATTTTCCTCTTTAGCTACAGATTAAATAGTATGACTGATAGTAGTGATATTCCATTTTTTTATAATTGACTATTTCAGTATTTCACAATGAGGCACTGAAGTTCATTGTCTCAGGAGACAATTGGATGCCAACAACAACAGTTAATTAGAACAATTAAAATAGAAGTTTTTTCAAACATAACTTAATCCCAAAACGGATGAATAGTTTAGTATGTATTTTCTGTGATTAGAATATATAATAAAAAAGCCTTAGGAAAACAAACGTTGATTAGCTGAACTTTAATATAATAATACATAATTGTGTCCTCAAATGTATTACATATCTTATATATACTTTGGTAGTTTTAGTTGAACTCATGTACAGACGAATGTTTTTGATTAACAAATTGCAACGTTTTACATTTCTAATCACCTAGATCAAAAAAACGAGATATTCATCTGTTATTTTCAATACTTCAAAGACATCAGTTATCTGCCCTTTTTTCTTTTCATTTTTACTTTTTGCATTTGATTAATAAATGTTGAAATTGTTTTATTGTTAACCCTTCATTGCAAAGGTTTGTTATTTTCAAGACTTCAAAGAAATCAGTCGCCTACCCTTCAGCAGTTAAATGTTTTCATTTAACATCAAAGGTGATATCACAATAAAACAAAATCCTTTCTTTTCCTTTTTAAGTGGTTTAGTCAGTCAGAATCTTTTTAAAAGTTTAATCTTCTTATTATATAAATTAAAGTAAGAGTTCATTCCTATTTTAATGACCGGTATAGCTTCCTATGTAAAAACTGCATATGAAAGCCTGCTTTGGCATTGGTTTAAGCCAATTATGTGTTCTGATGCTTCTGTTCAGTCTCAAAAGACAAAGGATACTCCCTGTAGGGGCAGCTGCACATGTAATTATGTGGCAAGATTTGAGCAATCTCCAACCACACCTCTCCTGAATTAGCACTGCTTGAGTCCAGTGGCAAGGAAAGTTCAGGACGAGTGGAAAGATAAGCGGAGAGCATATACAGCACCTAGAAGTCCCAAATGGTCACCCATCTGTTACTGGCCAGGCCCATCGTTGCTTAACTTCTGTGATCTGATGGGAACCAGTGTGTCAAACGTGATTATGCTGTATATAATTTCCCAAAAAATATGAGTTATCATCCCCTGTACTTGAACAAGAAGCACCACTTAGTGACAGTTTAGTGAAACACATCAAAAAAGATATGCTAATTATGTGTAGCGGATAATTGTGCATATTCGACGACTTGTATGGAACGAGAAAGAACCAAGATTATTAATATTTACAACTGTGTAATTTATTTAAACACAAAGAAACTTAACATCGAAATCTGACCCCCAAGATCGCCTTGGGCATGGAATATGTGCCTACATTAAAGATGGCTTCCAGTGTGGCAGGGATATCTCCAGAGAAGATCCTAATTTACCTTACATGTGCTTCCGGGTTGCACTAGCTTACACCACTGCATTTGTATTTGCCCTCTATCGCCCCCACAACAGCGGAGTTACTATCTTTAAGAGTATATCTGAGAAAATAGACCACACCCTGTCTGCACATCCCTCGGCTAACATTCACATTTGTGGTGACTTCAATGTCCATAACGTGGAATGGCTGACCCACTCAAATAAGACAGATGACGAGGGGAGGTTCTGTCATGACTTTGCCATTGCCTATGACCTCACTCAGATTGTTTGCGAGCCCACCCGAGTGCCAGATACTACCGGTCAGTTTGCAAGCCTTCTAGACCTTTTTCTCTCAACTTCCCCTGAGCTATGTTCATGCACTGTTCTTTCTCCTCTAGGATCCTCCGACCACTCCGTTGTATCAGTTAAGATAAAAATGAAATGTAATAAGTCCCCAGACGTACTCCTCCACCATACTGTATACCGATACTCCATGGTTGACTGGGATAGCTTCCGTACACTCATATCTGCTCTACCGCTGCATTCCATGTTTAAAAAGGATGTGTCCTCCATAGTATCAGACCTAACCGAATGGTTAATTGTAGGCATAGACCGATTCATACCATCTAAAAACTTCCAACAAAAACCTAACAGCCAGCCATGGTTTTCCCCAGAATGTGCTGCTGCCATTGTGCACAGAAATCACTTTTTCCATAGCTACCAACGTAATAGATACACTGAGACTAAAGCTGCTTTCAGGAACGCCAGCAACCACTGTAAAAGAGTAATAAAAAGTGCAAGAGAGTTATATGCCCATTCTGTTTAATCCAAAGTAGCTGATCAGCGGCTTGGTTCCCACCAGTTTTGGCAAATAACAAATAGGATCCTGAACAGAAGTGTGCGTTCTATCCCAACCATTATCAATGGACCAGAGGTCATCTCGTCAGCATCAGACAAAGCCAAACTATTTGCAAAGAACTTTGCAGCTAATTCTACCCTATGCGATGAAGGCCATCAACTCCCCATATTTCCTCCTATAACACAAAACACACTAGGTAATATACAAATATCTGTGCGTGAGGTCGCCAAGCTAATCAAGAACCTTGATTCCAGTAAAGCAACTGGCCCTGATGGCATCCCAATTATAGTGTTAAAAAAGCTTCAACCTGAACTTGTCCCCATACTTACAAAACTGTTTAAGCATTGCCTTAAGGAGAAGTGCTTTCCAACACCCTGGAAAACCTCATCAGTATGCCCTGTATTTAAGAATTCAGGTGATAAGTCCTCTCCCTCTCAGTACAGACTTAAAAGTCTCCTGTGTGTCATGAGTAAGTTGATGGAATCCATACTAAATAGAGAAATAACCTTCTTAGTGACACACAATATGGTTTCTATTCTGCAAGATCTACCACAGATGTGCTAACGGTTAAATCTCATAGGATTAGCGAATCTCTCGACAAAGGCTACCTTTCTAGGGCAATTGCTCTTGACATATCAAAGGCCGTCAGCAAGGTATGGCATAAAGGCCTACTTCACAAGATTTCCAGCTACGGTATAACTGGAAATGTTTTCTCAATCATTAAATCATTTCTCTCTAATAGGCTCATAAGAGTAGTGGTCGATGGACAAAAATCAGAGGCCTGCAGTATTAATGCTGGAGTCTCTCAGGGGTCCATCCTTAGCCCAACTCTCTTCCTGATCTACATCAATGATCTCCCTAAACACATACTTAAATCATTCGTTGACATCTATACTGATGACACGACCATCTACGGCAACACATCAAAGGCTGTAAATGACAAAGTTCTCTCTGATTCTCTCTCCTCTGATCTCGAGCGTGTAGTTCAGTAGGGGAAGACATGGCTGGTTACCTTTAATGCATCTAAAACCAAGCTCCTATCTTTACACCATCAACGCTCTGATCCCCATCTGGCATCAATTGTAATGGATGGCTCTCGTCTAGGAGAAGCCCAATGTTTTGACAAGCTCCTGGGTTTGACCTTTACTCCTGATATGAAATGGAACACGTACATCAAGTCTGCTGTCAAGGTCGCTGGAAAGATGGTGGGATCCTTCTAACACTCCAGAAGATATCTCACTACTGATGCAATTCTCTATCTATATAAAAGCGAAGTACATTCAAGGATGGAATACTGCTGCCATATCTGGGCAGGAGCTGCTAAAAACAGCCTATCCTGCCTTGACAGAGTACAAAATAGACTTTGTGGCTTAGTGGGGGATGCCCTTTTCTCTTCCCTGCAACCTCTCTCCCACAGAAGAGACGTTGCAAGCCTGTCTTTGTTTTATCGTTATTTCCATGGCAAGTGCTCGTCTGAGCTCCAATCCCTGGTCCCCCCTCACCAATCCTTTACGAAAAACACCCGTCTAGTTGAAGCCACTGTCAAAAATTTTCCCCACTCTCTATCTGTGCCTAAATCAAAACGTAGATTCCATGAACAAAGCTTCTTTCTTAGAACAGCACGCCAGTGGAACTCTGTTCTGTCTGCCTGTTTCCTGCCTGACTACAACTTGGATGTCTTCAAATCCAATGTAAACAAATTCCTGATGAACCACCCCTTAAGTAGACACTTTATGAAATCTCAACACTGACGTACAACGTACTGTACATGCAATAACCCTTATCCCTGAGTGGCTTCCGGGCCTTGATAAGTGGTGACCTCCTTGTAAAAAAAAAAAAAATTTACACATTTTTTTTACAGACAATAGCTGTTGGTGAAGAATGCATAAGATATGTGCATGCATTAATAAATGTTATTGATCCTTGCCAATCAAGGGTAGACTGAAATTAATATTCAGTTTAAAGTTGTTACCGAGGTAATTTATGTTTGTAAAGTTTGTTTGTTCATAGTTTGGCAATGTTTGGTGTTTACCTTGATAAGGTTGGAATGTCGCAAAAGTTCATAGCATTCCAGTGCTAGAACTTCTAAAACAAGATGCAATCCAAACTTTTAACAAAAAAAAAATGATTGGACGACCATGTGTCATTAAACGAGCTGCAGACATAGCAGCCGAAATAAAAAAGAAAGATTTTAAAAAAAATGTGTGTTGCAGGACAACAATAGACATGTCAACGCATGAGAAGAAAAAGCATGTGTCCGACACGGAAGAGTTTTGTCAACTACATGACGAAGTCAGAAACTTTTAAAACGACGTAAGTTTGGAAAGTACCGTTTTTGGCCGATGTAACCTCTGATCTTCTTCAAGTGTATATCAAACATAACATGGCATAACAGATAAAGTACCAAGTAAAATTCAGTTGTAAGTGACACTAATCTGGACATTGAAGGTTCAATCCTCAGCGATATTAAGAATACCATTTTCGAATTACTTATGACTTCTACCCGATGATGGCTGACAGAACAATGGATTTAATAAAGTGTTCCATTTAAAATTTTCTGCAGATTATTGAGTTCAACAGGATACATTTGAAGATAGTTGGAGGTTAGTGATTGAAACATTATGAAAATAGCACTTAAATTGCGAACAGTTTGAATAGTCCAAATAATATGTGCTATTTATAAGCTGGACGTGTAATTAAACTCATCCAGTTCACATGACAACTATTTTTTTATACCATAAATTTGGAGTTCTTTTATAGATTCTTTCCACCGGGTTATTTATTTTGCCGCTGGTCCAGAGCATGACCTAAAATCATTTCAACATATGACGACTGGAAAAGTTGTTAGAAAAAAAAACAACACAAACACTGCCAGATGATAAAATCAAAAACAAAACATTAACACAAGATAAAACTTACCGTGAATTTCATTATATGAAAAAATATTTTTATATTTTTTCATATAATCATATTAAATTTTTCTTTTCAACAAATGTTTAAAACAAATAATCCAGCCTTGGTAGAGTTCAAAACCTAGTAGATGTCCTTTTTTCTTCCTTGCAACCTGTTTCCCATAGAAAAGATGTTGCGAGCTTGTCTCTGCTATATTGTTATTTTCATGGCAAGTGCTCAATTAAACTCCAATCTTGCCAAACTTTCACAAAAAACACTCGACAATCTACAATCAGTATCCTCATCTTTTAGTTGTTGTTTCATGACATTTCGGCCAACTAATCCTCTGGCCTTCATCATGTGGTAATCGCGACGGAATAGAAACTTCGAATCTTCCAACTGCATCCTCAGCAATTACTGTCTCCTATAGTTGTTGTCCTCTCACCGAGTTTTGGCCAACTAAGCCTCTGGCCAGCTTTGAGTAAAATTGAAACTACTACCTTCAATCAATGCTCATCTGAAACCATAAAGATTCAACATCTCTATCCACTGTGCCACAGTCCCCCAAAGGCGATCAAGGTTGGATATTTTGGTTTTATAAATCCATGTTTATTTTTTATCTGATCTTCCATTGTCGGGTCCGTACCGAATGGTATGTTATTTAATTAATTGGATTTCTTATTGAGGTGAGTAATTTGTATTATTCATCCATTTAAATGGATGAATAATACAAATTACATTCCACACACACAGATAAGGTTACTTTATATATATATACTAGCAGGTTGCTAGGCATTGCCGAGTCGTAAAATATGCTAAAATATGATATTTTGATTAATGCAGATTTCGTATTTATTATTATATTGGATCCAATATATATTAATGATTTAAAAAGTTTTTAAAAAAAGAAATGACTTGTGCGCCACCACCAAGAATCGAAACCATAACATTTAGCTTACGATTTATTTTTTCTTTTGATGTTAATACCTGAACTATGAAGACATGTTTGCTGCAAGGCTAAAAATTAAAACATGAACCAATAGCTATTATGTTATGCATGCATATTCGTAATACTGTCGTTCGACCTTCACCTGGCAAATTCCAATTTTTTTAATTTTCACCCTTTTGCACAGATTTCCCCCGACTAAAACCCAAATATAAAGTTTTGTATGGGTTTGAATACCTTATATATTAAGTTTCATGTCTGTAGACCAAATCTGACAGAGGAGTTTGGTAAGCAAAATTTTTTAAACAAATATTTATATACGCACACATAAATATATATAGAAAGAGATTTGTATTTACTATAACTTTTTAACGCAAATATTACACAAGTATAAATCATGTAGAATATCTGCATGAATATAATTATACGTAATAGTTAACTAAAGATGATCATACCATAAGAAAACCGAAAAAACTATTAGGGAATTAATTAAAATGAATGTTCAAAAAAATATGCACATTAGCTAGATATTTTGCAGATGAATGCAATTCAATGACCCATTTACAACCAGGTTGTATATTCTGTTTAAATAAATAGAAAAAAGGTTTTTTTAATATGAATATCAATGCACAAAAAAACAATTATAGGAGTAATGCTCCCTATCTTGAGTTGAGCATATTGGGAAGTGATATAAAAACTGCCATTAGTGTATTAAGCGATGCTCTTTGTGTAAACAAATCGAGCGGAGGCATTTGGATGATGTCAAAACATTGTTTATTCATTACCTAGCATTACAGCAGCCATATAGCGTAAAAGTGAGAAGCCTTGACTGTTATTTGGGAGGTTGGGTTTCGATCCTGGCTTGTGAAACAGCGAAACAGTACTGTATGTGGATGACTATATATATATATATATATATATATATATATATATATATATATATATATATACTAGCTGGGGTGCCCAGCATTGTCCAGGTGTGGAGAGATGATGTGGGATGGAGAATCAAAACAACAGGTCATCCCGGATGGAGAGAGGTGTTAAAAAGAAAAAAAGTAATAATAGCTTGGGAGGGGGGAACGATCAAAACAACAATTGAAGAACTTTTTTTTTTAATATAAAAACATGTTAAATTGTGTTTGTACTGTAATTGCTTGAGGTATTAGCGTCTGTGAATTTTTGATTAAAAAAAAATAATCATTTTATACCAAACACTTAGTTTAAAGAAACTTAGTTCAAAAAAACAAAAGGTTTTATTTGAAGTTTTATTATTTTAAGTGATTTGAGTGAAATTCAAATCTATTTTCATTTTGATGAAGAAATCATCTTAATTTACGATTTTGTTTTTTCTATAATCTATATATATAAAAGCGAAAATGTATGTATGTGTGTATGTTTGTGTGTCTGGTAAAAACTTTTGACAGACACAATGAAAATTCACAAACTCGGTATCATATCGAAGCCCCATCCTTCGCTTGAAAAATATCGAAAACTTGGCCAAAAGCATTCATTTTTTCACCCTGAAATCGACAATTTTCGACAGGGGGGGTCAACATAAACGGTCTTCTCGTGACGACGAGCGGTTCTACGCATGCGCCAGATGACGTCATGACCTGATTTACTTTAAATAGTTGAAAAACTGAACAAATCTCATGTATGTCGCATTAGGTCAGTCGATTAGCGCGTCGATTCATTATCTAAACGTTTTGGGTTCGAATCATGGTGTGAGATGTCTTCTTTCTTTTTCGATTTTTTAAATTTAAATATTGAACCAGTGTTATTTAAGCCATTTTTCATGTAACATTCGTTTTTCTGATTTTTTTTTTTTTACTTCGCTTATCCACCCCCGACCACACACCCAAAAACATCTGGGTACCCACCGATTTTTTAAATTTTAATATCGAAACAGGCTTATTTAAGCCATTTTTCACGTGTCTGTTTTTCTGTTTTCATCGTTCGTTTGCCTTACGTTAGTTTTCTTTTGTTTTGTTTTTTCGATGTTTTGATTACCCACCCACCCCGCTTAATTAACACGTTGTTTTCTTTTTTTACTTCGCTTATAATAAACAAACCTACGTCGTCGTCCTCGACGACGACGACAGGCGCGCACCTGTTAATTTGGTTCTTACTTAAATAAATTCAAACATCTTTCACTAACTCATTCTGGCTGGCCGATTTTATTTTCAAACTTCGCCTCAGGGCTTTGGGTTCGATCCTACCCCCCCGCCCGGTTTCTTTTTTATTTAACACCACACACACCTTCAAACACCCGGCCAACGCCAGGTACCCCCACTAGTCAATTATAAAGTTTAATTAAAGTACCATAATATTCCAGTTTTATATAGCAAAAATATTAGATATTTTTAAAATAGACACACACACACGTAAATTTTCCAATTTTATAAATAAACTTCTTTCCAGTTAACAAAAAAAACATTAAGAAATGTGCGTGTGGTGTTTGAACCTACAGACCACGATATGCAAAAAAAAACAAAATAAACAAAACATGCTATCAACTTAATTTTCACGGTTCGTTTTCCTATCATTGTTACTAAGCAACGACATGGAAAAAATGGCTTTACCGATGATGAATTAAAATAATGGTTTCGATTATCGGTAATTATCGGGGGTATTCTAAGACAAAACTTAACTAAGATCACTCCCAGACTTATACACTAATGTTCTGTAAATTGTTTCAAAATCTGTGCAGTCATTTCAAGGTCTATAAGAAATGAACTCACACACATAGTTACATTTATATAATTGTCGATAAATATGTAGTTAAAAGAAGCTTTGAATAAAAAAAGATGTAAAAATAAAAATAAAGAATTCAGTTTAAATTCCCAGAAAAAAAAACTAAATTTAACCTATCGCAGACTTAGCACCTACATAATCCGACTTCTTAAATGTTTATAATTACAATAGAAAATTCAATTATATAAGGATGAAAAAAAACTAACTAAAATTGTTAAAGAGAAATAGATTTGGCATTTGCATCAGCCGATTTCTCAAAAGTCTTCAATTATAAATTAGCATAACGATGAAAAAAGAAAACTGTAACGAAAATTTTGTAAATAGAAAATAGGAATCCTCAGCTGCCTACCATGTAGCTGTTTCGGAGATTTAAAAACAGGACAGGACAAATGCATAAAAGCTTAAGGACCTTTGGTATATATATATATATATATATATATATATATATATATATATATATATATATAGCCAATGTTTTGTGTGCGTTAGTGTGTGTAATGTTCATTTGTTCCCTGGAGAGTTTATAATATATACAGATTTAAAAAAACTCACCGTGTACTGGCCTTTTTCCATCTTTGCCAGGTATGAAAATAGAAACAATTCTTTTAGAGATTTCTCGAACAACTTGTTGAAGAGTCACAAAATTTTTTGACCCTGTTGGCAGCTCCACTTTGAAGTTATCACCGTAAGCAGAATAATAAGTTTCAAGAGCTTCCAACAACAAATAGTTCACTAGAAAAATGGAATAAAGAAGAAACGAAAATTAGTAAGTAAAAATGTGTTTGTAATTTAATAACAAGAGTTATCTCCCTTGGAAGGTAACTTCCAGAGATAACCCAAAGAAAAAACACAATGGATATCCTCGTCTATGTCATTGCATATTAAACAAGCAAGTGAACACAACACAAAATAATTTGTAACAAAATAACAGCTGTCAGAAATCAATAGGAACTATTCGTAACACAAACTGCTTTATAACAAATTACAAACTAACAAATCAAATGGGAAATTTTCTTTACTAAAGTGTCACCACTGGTGATGTGTAGACACAATGGCCTAGGAAGAAAATGGTTGTCGAGTTCGAGTTTTACAAAATATCTAAAATTGAAAGAAAACCTTACTCCTGATTATAAAGATAATTGTTCATAAAGAAAGTTTGCTTCACTCAAAAAAGAGTTTTTTCATATTGAATAACAAAATCCACTTTTTGAATATTTCTATCTCCAACCATCAATTGACTGTAAATCACAGTTCAATGCACGTAGGAAATTACAGATTTCACACTTCTAAGGCAATCGATTGAATCAATGTCTTAATCAGGCCCACCTATGGTGAAAATGAGTTCATCCAAGGCTATAAAAAGCCGATATGAGAGTCATTCAGCAGGTAACTGCTGAGGTTGATCTGGTAGTGTGTCATGTTGAATCGTTTCAATGGAGTCATTCAGGATCATGTGTCATTTTGACAGAAGTGTTTGGTTGGAATCGACAAAATTGTTCAGGACCATGCCAGAACATATCGACAGAATTGTTCAGGACTGTGTTGAGTCATGTATATGACATCATTTGGTTTCCGTTTATTATGAAGGTTGTCGAAGTTGTACTGCCACATGTAATAACAAATTTTTTTTTTAAGCAACATTGGCTATTAACCAACGCTTGGAAATTCATTGAATCATTTTGAAATTGTGAGACAGTTTCATGAAAAGTTGGAATATAATTATTTCTTCAAATCCACATAAAATCATTGACATAAACATCATTTACAAGACTTGTTGGATGCATTCTAAGAACTGAGCAGCCATTTTCTTGTTAGGCCTCTCTGCCTACACATTATTATCACCACCTATTAAGGTCAAAAGCCACTTGAAGATATGTTCATAATATGGATAGATTACCAATTCAATGATGAAGAATATTATGAGAACATTGAAAACTGATGAATGGAATGAAGAAAATTTGATTACTTATAAGGACAGTTTACAGGTATTAGTTGACATTGGATATGAAGACAGCCATGTTATAATTTGCAGAGAGGCAGTCCCATGGTAATATGTTTCATGGATAATCAGTTCTTGGAAATAAACTCTGTTCATGAAAATTCTGTTTGATGTTAGGCACACAAAGGATCGATCAATGATTTTTTGCAGAAGCAGTAGTTTTTATTCATACTAATGAGTAGGGATGTGACAACAGCATATTCTTTTCATTGTTTTGACTCTCGAGTGTGTATCCGTTGATATCTTATATACTTTTATATAGAATGATGTGGTTCTCAGTTGATTAACTGTGCCTGTGTCAAATATATATTCGATAGTCAAAACAATGAAAAGAATAGCCTACTAATAAGACACCACTTAGGTCACTTGAGACACCACAAAGGTCACTTGAGGCTAAGGATTAATAAGATTGATGGACAATGAATAATACTTTGAGATGATTGCAAATGATAGCTGGAATCAGCAGAAAACAGCCTATGCTGATGTTTTCATCGGGTTAGGGAATTCTAGGAAAGAAATTTTGTTCATGGAAGTTCCATTTAGTTTTAAGTAAACAGAGAAAATAAAGGAAAGTTCTTTGCAATGGTTTTAGGTAGATAAGTTTTTACTATGACTGTTTTGCAGAAGATAACAAGTGATTAACGCTCGGTTGGCCACTTACTATGGAAATACCAATCGAATAGAGAGAGACTAGTAAATATCTTCTGTAAGAAAAGTGGTGAAGAGAATAGAAGAGATCGTCTCCCACTAGATTACAAATTAGATTTTGTACTCTGTCAAAGTAAGAAAGAGTGCTTTGAATGGTACCTCTTTAGAAGTGGCAGCAGTACTCCATCTTAGGATGTAGTTGTCTATCGTGGGTAAATGATTGCCTCAGGAGTAAAGTACTTTTTGGTGGAATTATCCAACTTTTTCCAGCAACCTTAGCAAGAGATTTGATACACTCTCTTTGAGAAAACATTAGTTTATTTGCTAATCACAGAGACACCCTTATCGGGAAATAGTGATAGGACTGTCCAGGCATTTTTTGCAGGCCAGACTGCTCCTCCTCGAGAGTGTTAGTTCTTCAATCTCATTTTCCAATTCTAGTCACATCTTCTCAGCATGGGAGAGAGATAAATCCATTATTATAACTGGAATAGCATTACCATTATTGATATTGTCAGCTAATATGCTAATCTCTTTGCAAATAAACAAATGGAGCACTGTCAAGTAGTTGACAATCTTATCTTATATTCTATAAAAAATCTGGCATCGGTTGAAATGAATGGCTCTTGTCTTGGGGAGGCTTCATGTTTTGACAAGTTTCTGGGCTTGACCTTTACTCCTGACCTGAAATGGAACACGTATATCAAATCCATTGCCAAGGTTGCTGGGAAAATGGTAGGATCCTTCTACCGCTCCAGTAGATATCTCACTCCTGATGCAATTCTCTACCTATAGAAAAGTCAAGTATGGCCAATGATGGAGTACTGTTGTCACATCTGGGCAAGAGCTGTTAGAAGCAGCTTATCTTGCCTTGACAGAATTCAAAATAGACTTCATAGCTTAGTGGGGAATGCCCTTTTCTCTTCCCTGTAACCTCTTTCCCACAGAAGAAACGTTGTGAGCCTGTCTCTGCTTTATCGTTATTTTCATGGCAAGTGCTCAGCTGAGCTTCAATCTATGGTCTCCCCTCGACAAACTTTCACAAAAAACACTTGTCTAGCCAAAAATACTATCAATAATTTCCCACACTCTTTATCTGTGCCTAAACCTAAATGTAGATTCGATGGACAAAGCTTCTTTCTTAGAACTGCATGCCTGTGGAACTCTCTTCCGTTTGCCTGCTTTCCAGCTGACTACAATCTGATTTTCTTCAAGTCCAACATAAACAAGTTCTTATTGAACCGTCCCCCTAAGTAATCCAATTTACAAAATTCTCACTAATGTTTACTACGCTATAATCACATTGACTATTGTATACCTATTAACCCTTATCCTCGAGTGGCATCCGGGCCAAGATGTGGTGATTCCTGTGAAAAAAAAAATGAGAATGTGTGTGTGTGTGTGTGTGTGTGAAGACACTTCTCAACCTATATACTCAACAAATTATTAATCTACATTCTTGAAATTTGGTATATAGGTTATTCAGACAAGTTGAAAACTTTGATCGGGTTTCATCTGGACAAAAGGGCTTCTAAAGGGTTAAAATTGAAAAATTGAAAATTTGTTTTCCGTTTGTTAACTGTTTCATGATTGCACATGCATGAATGGTTCACATTGTAGATTCCTTCTGTTAAATATAAATCGTTTTGAAAAAATCTTTTTGAAGAGTGTGTCACGCTGACAAATGGTAATCATACTTGACTCACTGTCTTTAGGTTTAGGTTATGACCGGGCAATGCCAGGCGACCTGCTAGTATTTATATAAAAGTATTGAGATATCACTTGCCAACAGTGATTAGAATCACCAACTATCAACTAGATGGTCATAGGTTCGATTCCAGTTTGGGGTGGGTGCTAGTCTAACTGAACAAAAGAACTATGATACAGCAAAACAGCCTGTCTATAGATGATTATAGAAATGTATCCCTTCTCAGATTGAGCTTTATCATTAGTGACACTAACATCTATTATTGAAATGCAAATCTCTGCAAATAAATAAATCATGCACTGTCAAGTAGTTGATAATGTTTATATAAAAAAGCATAAAGATATCACTTGTCAACAGAAACTATCTCGTGGTCCAATGGCTAACTGCCAGGTCAGGTGCTAGTCTAGCCACACTGAAGAACTCTTGTATGTATGTAATTGTTGAAAGAATTGAGGGAAAACAAATACTAATAACAGATTTTTGATGGTGAAAAAAATTGTACAACGTCGGTTTCTACAAATGTATTTTTATAACTCTGCAGACATTTATCGTATAATTATATTTTTTTAAAAAACAATTATGATTTTATATATTTTTATTCGATTAAATTCATTCATATTTTACTTAAATTTAAAGTAAACATATTTATTTAATCAAATTGTATATTATTTTTTAACATTTAAATTTCAAGTAAACATATATATTTCATAAAATTGTATATTATTTTTTAACATTTCCGTAAATTTCAAGTAAACATCAATCAACTTGTAATGTTTTGTAAAAATCAAGTAAAAGTTTGAAATATCTTTTCTAGATTTTAATGGCAAAGGTAAATAGTTTGGCCTAATGAACTTTTAAAATCTATAATATCGATGAACATTTATGTAAATTAATATCGACAATATAATAAGTGCCAATTTTGTGAAGATTAAAGCTTCAATCCTTACTGTAGGCGATACTGATTAAGAATAACATAATAATTGACACTTCAACTGACAATGATCATGGCTGATGGAGCAAAAGCTATCTATCTTGTGTATTTTTTTTTTTTTTTACATAGGCGTCACCACTTATCAAGGCCGATAGGCCACTCAAAGATAAGGGTTAAAGAGTGTAGAGTAGTCAAAAGGACAAAGCAATCCATTCAAAAATTTGTATAATTGTTTAGAGTTCAAAAAGGTGCACCTTAGCGGTTACATCAGCCAAATTATTGTAAAAATAACAATATGAGAATAGTAGTCCATATTTTCTGAATAAAAATAAAATCATTAATTCTCATCTCAAAAATTGTGAAACAGAATTCAAAAATATCCTCAAATATTGTTTTCCTTGCATAAATATTTGGTACTTATACAAAATACAAATCGTACTATCCATAGAATTTTCAGATCAGTTTACATAAAATGTCAAAAGGTGCCGATATGCTAAGTCAGTGAAATTGCAGCAGCCAATATCATTGAAGAAGACATTTATTCATTATCATTAGTTTATAGTTGAAAAAAAAAAAAAAACAATATTTTGATTTGAACAAAAAAAATCATAAAAAAATCAAAAAGAACATGTCTGCTATCAGTGGTTTGTTCTTCAAAAATGACATATTTATCCATGAAACATGAGTGTTTTTATTTTCTTGATTTAAATTTGTTTTATTTTTCAAATTATTTTTTCAATTATCTTCATATTGACACAAATAATATATTCTTCATTGAAAAAAAAAAATGGTCAGTGCTTGTAAAAAAAAAAACAATGAAATAGCAGCAGCTAACATTGTTTAATAAAACATTTATTTGCTATCATTGATTACAAAAAAAATAAATATTTATCTTGATTTGAAACAATCATGAAAAAATTAATTTTTTTTATAAATTTTTGCTTGGTATCAGTTGTTTGTTATTGAAAAAATAAAAATTATTCAAAAAATTTACCTTACAATAATTTTTTCTTCTTGATTTTAATTTTTTTCAAGTTTTTCATAAAAATTGTTCAATAATTAGTTATTATATTTTCTTCATAACAACAAAAAGAATATTGTTTTCATTTTTGAATCAATTTTTCATTGAATTATCTTTGTAATAACAGAATAATATTTTTTCCATTGAAAAAAAAAATAGCTAATGGGAAAAAAACAATCATAAATCTTTTGGCATTTTGTATAAATCGCCTGGAAAATTCCGATGTTAGCTCAATTCTAATTTTGCATAAGTACCAAATTTTCTGAATCATAATACAAGTTATGATCTTCATCTAAAACATTCATGAAACACAATTCTGAAATATCATCAAATATTGTTTTCCTTGCAAAAAATAAGAATTGGTGTACTTACTACATAACCAAATAGGGCCTCTCCAGTTACTGTTGCCGCCAAACATGCCGCATATTGATTCTCCGGGGGAATACTTTACCGTTACCTCTTTAGCGCTTTCATCATGTCTGCTAGCATTACTATCAATATCACATTCATCATCCTCCAGCACCAGCTTTTCCCCCGGATTGCGTTCCACTTTGGACTTCACTTGATTATTTCCTGTAGAACCTTTATTTTGCTTTTGCTCTTCCGGTGGGTTTTCTGTCTCATTGGTATTCTTATGTTCAGCTTGTGGGCGTTTTGCTGTACCAGTATCCTTCTTTGCGAGTGAGCTTTGTCTCTTTTCTGTATTCTTCTTTTGTTCTTTCGGAGGATTTTTCGTCTGATCAATATCTTTCTTTTGTTCTTCTGGTGAGCTCTCCGTCTTACCGCTGCCCACTTTGTTACCCGTTACAGTCTCAACTGGAGGATGATAGGGATGGTCTTCATAATGCTGCAAAGAAAGGAGGCCAGAAATAATGAAAAGGTTTGGAATCTGTTGTTAAAATGGATGCATTTTATCTTGCCATTCTGTTGCATTGTAGGTACCCTATGCCAGTGAATAGCAATTAAGTTAGCTCCAGAGAATTTTGATAAGGATCACTCTGAAAGCACGTCAGGATAACCTTCATCTGAAAACAGAATTGTAACAAGAGACAGGTGACGTGAAGTTGAATGGGAGGGGGGGTTAGAGGTCAAATTCAAGACAGATGTCAAATTGTAGACAAAACAGGAGTCAAAAGATGACATGACATTACATTTTTGAGCGAGAGAAAACTAAGGTTTTCAGATCCATATCTTGATGGAAGCCATGCTGATGAGACACGGCTCAAGAATGTAGAATAACCTAAGGTGAATGTTACTTCGATGTCTGTCCATTTGCATTCCTCATTTCTTATGTTAGAAAGTAGAAAATAATTATTTAGTTATTTTAGTCAGAAAAAGGGTAAAGAGCTATGAGCTGTAGTGCTGGGTGAATATTTTTTGATTTCATGAGAAATTCACTTACTTCATAACGGGACTTAAAAAATGGCAAAAGTGTCATCCACATAGCGCCAATAACAAAAACGCCTCAGAACCTGAGTAAATAATAAAGATTCCTGAAAACCTAGGAAAATATTGTGCTGGGTGAATATTTTTTGATTTCACGAGAAATTCACTTACTTCATAACGGGACTTAAAAAATGGCAAAAGTGTCATCCACATAGTGCCAATAACAAAAACGTCTCAGAACCTGAGTAAATAATAAAGATTCCTGAAAACCTAGGAAAATATTCACTAGGATTACACCCAAAGGACTGCCATCAACCTGCTGATACATTTCATTATTTGAGCTGAAATTGACCGACTTAGTGGTCAGTTCCAGGAGTTCTAGAAAAAACGTTCTCCGGAAAAGCAGGAGAAGTTTAAGTGTCACAATAAAGCATATCAACACAAATATGTGGTTTCATTGAGGAGAACGTATATAAATAAGCTGGTAACGTCAAACGAACATATGTTTGTTTGCAAATTACAATCTAGTTTTCCCACATGAACGCTATGAAACAGGAAGAATCTGCAATACCTGAAAATTTTTTAATCAAAGATCTTGACCAACCACTTGGCTAGCTCATGTTGGGGTGATCCAATCATGGATAGAACAGGCCTTAAGGGGACACCATCTATGTGGATCTTTGCAATTAGCAAACATATACACGAGTTCAGCTAACCTTGCTTTCATATAGAGAAAATCATCATTCAACCTCAGCTCATGATGCTTAAGCTAGGAATGTAATATCTCAAATTTGTCAAAAAATTCCTTCCTTATCAATCCCAAGTTTAAACTTCTGGCTGATACTACGTTTTCCATGTGAGAAAAGGTGAGTCAGCACTGCCTGATTCCAGGAGAAGTCAAGAGCGACTGGAAACAATGCCAAGATAAGCAAAGAGCGACTGGAAACAATGCCAAGATAAGCAAAGAGCTCATACAGCGTCTGGTATTTCCAAATGGTCACCCATTTTAGTACTGACCAGGCTCAACGATGCTTAACTTTGGTGATCTAACAGAAACGGGTGTGTCAGTGTGATTATGTCGTATATATATATATACTAAAAAAAGAAAATCAGCATAAAAGTTCAAATTTATATAATTTAAAAATTCAATTAGATTTTATTTTTATTTTATAAACAAAATTAATTGCAAAACATTCACAATTTTTATGCGATATATATATATATATATTTTTTTTTTTTGCTTTTTTTCACCCCAAAACATGATTTGCGAGTTTGACAAGGCACACTTGAAAAGGGTCGCAAATTACATTGGTTGAAACATTGTCAGAATAACACCTAAGATGAAAACAATAGTCTGGTTAACTCAGATGTAAATTATCAATCCTCATCTCAAAAATTCCGAAATAAAAAAAGTATTACATGATAAATTTGTTATAAAGCTAACATTTACTTTAGAATAGAACATTTAATTGTTTTTCTTTTTTCTTTGGATGAGGGGGGGGACCAAAATGTCAAGAGGGAGGGAACCCACCAAAGGAAAGATTAGCAATAACTAAAATTCAGAAAACTAAAAAACTAAAAAAAAAAAAAAACGAATGTATTCTTGTAACTAGTGGTGGGACGATTAATCAGAATCGGAATCATTACTCGTAAGAATCGTATATTTTGGGAGGTATCGGAATCGGAATCGCATCGTTAAAAAATACCTTAATTTTCCGATTCCTTCATTACGATTCTTTTAGTCTGATGTTGAAAAAAAGAAAAAAAAATCCTGATATTTCTAACCGCAAGAGAGAAATAAAAAGAAACCAAAGAAATTCATTATTAACAGGGCAATGCTTAGTGCCCCTCCCTTACAAGGTTCATTCATTCAGATCTATTGTAATCAAAACTACAAAAGAGTTAACTTGAAAAGAAGTATGCAGGGCTCTACATTGCGAGTAAAAATAAAAAAAAAACGCTTATCTTTTTGGCGACTGTTTTTTTTTTTTACTGACAAATCTAATAGTGAATGTAAATGCTTTTTCAACTTATATTTTCTTAAAATAAAACGAGCAAACTCAAATTATTTAAACAGTAAAAGGTTTAATAGAACAATATACTTTTTTTCTTTTTTTAAAAGAAGGCTTTTGAAAGAAATATCTCTAAAATGAAATTGATCACGTTGTATCATTTCGCAAAGTTTTGACAGTAGTCGGTTTCTTTTGAAGTTTCAAAAAAATCGACCCCATACCTATCTCTTCCAAACCTAAAGTTATTAAATAACCCCTTCGTTAATTTAAGGGTAATTAATTCAATTCAGTCAAGTTTTTTTTTTTTTAATTTCATTGAAATAAAATCCATTATTTTTTTTCTCCAGAAAGATAAAACCCTGAATTTGATTATATTAAAAGCAGAATAATATAATCTTTTTTCTAGAATTTTAAATTGAAAATTAAAAGTGTTTTGCGCAGTTCTTTGCCGAACGAAAAAGAAATTAATATATATATTTTTAAAAGGTTTTGTAATCAGTTAATTTTTATGTCTAAATAATATTTACGATTAATTAAATAATTTCATTTTAAAAAGTATTTATAAATAGAATTTTACTAAGGACTTATAGTTGGGTTTGTATTACTGTGCACATAGATTCGAAAAAGTTGTCAAAAAACAAATATATAACAAACAAATGTTATCAAAGGCAAGATAAGTTATTTTTCTACCTAACTGGATATATTTTTCGGGTTTTTATTCAATGTAACATGTTTATTCAGCTCGAAAAGCATACAGTGTTTACCGATGTATTGGAAAATTCAAAATGGCGCCCGACACTCTCTTTAACATGGTAAGTTTGGGAAAAGATGTTATAAATAATAAACTATACAAAATACTGCTAGAAACTCGCTCAATATATGCTACCGTGACATATTTTGATATATATTCGGTGTTTTTTTAAATAGTATTTTGTCTAGTTTATTATTTATAACACCTTTTCCCGAACTTACCATGTTAAAGAGAGTGTCGGGCGCCATTTTGAATTTTCCAATACATCGGTAAACACTGCATGTTTTTCGAGCTGAATAAACATGTTACATTGAATAAAAACAAAAAAAATGTATCCAGTTTGGTAGAAAAGTAACTTATCTTGCCTTTGATAATATTTGTTTGTTATATATTTGTTTTTTGACAACTTTTTCGAATCTATGTGTACAGTAATACAAACCCGGTTATTTTGTATCTACGGCGCCATGTCACGTGGTATATTGTTTTTTTTTTTTCATTACGCACGTTCATTTATAAATTATTAAATTAAATATTTATCTTTTTTATATTTAATTAGTATATAGTTTCTTTCTCTTCCGCTATATTTTTTTATTTAATTCATTAAATCTGTTAATTATGAGGACCAAAATAATGAATTGTGTGTATTTATTCTCTAATTTTCTTGTTTTTGTTCTATTATATAAATTCTATTTTATTTGTTTTTTCTCTGAAGGATAAATTCTATTTTCTTTGAGTTTTTTTTTTCTGTATTCCAATTAAGTAAAATAAATTTTCTCTAGAATAAATTTTGCTAATTTTTCCATTTAGTTTGCTATATAATAATTTTATTTAATCCAAAACACGACGGTGTAGACATAAAATATCTCTTCCAAAGTTAGGGAACATATTTGGGAACTACCGACCATAAGTATAAAACTACCTGATATATTTCAAAACAATAAATTCCCTAGGAATCGGAATCGGAATCGTACTTGGTATCGGAATCGTTAATCAATATTTTCCTGGAATCGGAATCGGAATCGTATAAAAATTAGGAATCGTCCCAACACTACTTGTAACAATATAAGTTTTCTCTAGTAAAAATCAAAAGGAAGAAATAAAAAGGATACGAAAGAAATGAAAGATCCTCAGGTTATCCACGCAATGCATTAGTAAAATCCAATACCCAACACACAGGAACAAAAATGAGCGACAAATCCTCCGAGAACAAATCTTCGCAAAATATAGATATACACAAGCAATAGCAAAACAATAATTCAGAAGCGATAAATTATCACAAAATCCTGATGTATGACTCAACTTTGATGCCGAAACACTCGTGCACAGGAGCAAAATCCTTAAAGTCTCTCGAAAAGGAAAAGAAAAGAAAGGAAAAGAAAAGGAAAGAAAAGAAAAGATAAAGAAAGGAAAAGAAATGAAAGACACAGGGAAGAAATAGCAGATTCAGTTGATAGGGGAAGATCACAGAAAACATGGGAGAAAGAGATAAGGATGGATTTGAGATAAATAAAGACCTGGTCAGAGATAGGTTAGTTTGGATGTAAAGTTCAAAAGTCGTCCAACATATGCCAGCATGTAAAACAGACATTAAACCAAATATGATGAATATAATCATGATCAAAAAATGCAACTTTGTAAAGCAGGCAGGCAACCAATTGCAAGATTATTTACAGCCTGCATCAACAGCAACTTTTAAAAAATGGCTGTGACGAGCTGAAAAATAACAAAATACAAAAGTGTCAAAGAAGTAATAAGAATTTCTTGCATATCCTCGATTTAGCAAAGTTTTTTATGGACTTGAAACCTATTACCCGAAACATTAGACCATTATGCACACAACGTTTTTTGAGTTATCACTATCTTTATATTTAAAGAAGTTACGGCAGTTACATTATAAAATCTGAAAAGAGATTTTCAATTCTTCATGTAAAACTTTTTCAAAAAACTAGGTTGACTGATCATGTTTTTTTTGTTTTTTGTTTTCATGTTTTTGTTTTCATGTTTCTAAATTAAAAGAAAAATATTCTGCAATAATTTTTATTAAATGACTTCAGTTATAAGTGTAGGAGCGTGACCCTTATGACAACATAAACTGATTCTTATGGTCCTAAGTTTCTAAGTTTGACATGCCAATGCAGTAGAGAGAATGAAAAATAAAGACCTGGCCAGAGATAGGTTAGTTTGGATGTTAATTTCTAAAATCCATTCAACACATGCTAGCATGCTAAAATGTAAAACACATTAAACTGATGATGATGATGATGACAACGATGATAATGATGACGACGACGATGATGATAATGATGATGATGACAACGACGACGACACCAACGATGATGATGACGATGATGATGATGATGATGATGATGACGATGATGATGATGACGACGACGACGGTGATGACGATAATGATGATGACGATGATAACAACAATGTGATGATGATGTCGATGATGGTGATTTGCCTCCTCCTTTTCCTCTTACTTCACATGATGCATTAAAATAATCCAACACTCAACACATGGGAACAAAAGCAGACAACGATATATCCTCCCAGAACTCTACCATATACGATCAACAGATAAGACCACAATTCATAAACAATAAATCTTCAGAAAACACTGATCTGCGGCTCAACTTTGATCTGATGCTGAGACATAAGTGTGAAACATTCAAATCTTGGCAAAACACAAACGCTGATTATCTGAAGAACACTTTCTCATTCTGCAACACAAAATCCTTGTGTGGTGTATCATGAAACACTGTGACACAAAACAAGTTGACAAAAATCAAGCCAATCAAGGCACGGGACTCGACCGTCGAATGGCTATTTCTTTTTCAAGCAGAATGCTACCAATTTACTTGTACTCTTTAGAAACTTTTTCCTTTCTTTTATTCTGTCGTACAAATTTCATGCCACCTTGATTCTCACGCAGTTTCAAAGTAATTCTTTAAAACAAGATTCATTAAATCTGTTTATACTTTTAGTTTCTTACAATCAACTCCAACAATATTCTTCAATCTGGGAAAGAATCACACTTTAATAAAACCACAACAAAAACTGACAAGAAATTGAAAATTCGACAAAAAAGGTTGTTTATTTACACCAAGATTATATTCAATGAAGGTGAATGAGGAATATAGCTAGCAAGAGGATATCTTTCCTGACTTTTTTGGGGTCGGTTCAAGCCAAGATTATTGTAATGGAGTACTGTTACCACATCTGGGGAGGGCTGCTAAGAGTATCTTTTCCTGCTTTGAGAGGGTACAAAACCATCTTTGAAATCTAGTGGGTAAGGACACTTTCGCCTTCCTACTTCCTCTTTCTCACAGAGGAGACGCTGCGAGTCTATCTCTTTATCATTATTTTCATGGCAAGTGTTTGATTGAGCTTCAATTAATAACCCACCCACAAAATATTTGTGACAAATACTTGGCTAGCTACAACAACTGTAAATAATTTTTCCCATTTTCTATCTGTGGCTAAAACTAAATGAAAATTCCACAAGCAAAATTTCTTTCTTAGAACTGTCCTTTTGTGGAGCACACTACTCTGGAACTGTCTCCCAGCTGACTATAACATGGTCGTTTTCAAGTCTAATGTAAATAAGTTCTTGTTGAGTTGTCTTCTTAAATAATTAAATACTACCCAAGTTCCACATTACCAATCATCATGGTGTTGTCTCACCATCTACTTGACATTTATTAACACTTATCCCCAAGTGGCCTTTGGGCCTTGCTAGGCAGTAACTCCCCCTAGTAAAAAAGTAAAGAAACAAAAATAAAATTGATCCATCCGACATCAGTCATCATCATATTCAATTTAACATCTATTTTACATGGTTGCATATGTTTGATGGCTTTCAGAAATTAACTTCCAAACTACCTCTGTCCAGGTCTAGCTTTATCCCTCTTTCTTTCAACTCCATCCTTATCACTTATTCTCCCATGTTTCCCTTGGCCTCTTCCTATTAGTACTTTATACTATCATGATCGTGATCATATTCAGCATCAAAAATTGGCTCATATAAAATTACTAGAATATTCGACTATGCAGTGATATCTAAATCGTCATAAAGCATAAACATTTTCCTAACACATTATCTAGATATTAATAGCTTAGTACCTTTAACATACATACATACGTATATGTGTCACAGTTTCCAGATTATAAATTATTTGATTGGAGATCCTATTCATTAAAAAGGATTATAGGCGGTAATAACATACTACGAACATAAAATTATTAGTATGATATGCAGACGTTAATTTAATGTTCGTAGTATGCTATCACCCCTCTTCTTTTTTTAATAAGATCTCCCGATCACCAAAGATGCAATGTGAAAAAAAAAAATTATATCACTTTTGAGTCGTATGTTATGAAGAAAACATGTTTTTTTTCTCTTTTAATTTTTCTGTTTATTTTCTTAGTGAAACATCAAACTAATTAACCGATCACTAAGAATTTTGGAACACAGTTGCTAGGTGTAAGGATGAGTTATGTGGGTTATATTCAGTTTATTTTAGTTTCATGCGAAGAGGTAAAGAGGGGTTTAAATACTTCGATTTTTGTGAAATTTTAACAGTAAGTATTAGACATCAGTAAATATTTTCCAAATTTTAGTAATTTGAAGAATTTTTAAGAGCATGATATGGCCACAATTCTCATTTCAAACTTCAGATATTTTAGATTTACATTAAATTTGATTCATAGTCATTGAACACCAATTAAGCAAGATTCCCTGAATTTTGACTTCTTCTTAAGACCTTTTAAGCTTAAGCCTTAAATTATAGACATTTTCTAGTATCAAAATCATATAATGGCTTTTATTTAAATTATAATAAGGATTCTAAACATAAGGTTTAGCAGCATTATATATTGGTATTAATATTAATGAACTGGAATAGATACATTGAGAGCATTACCAAGGCTGCTGCGAAGAAGGTGGGCTCTCTCTACCATTCGCCCATGTATGGAGTACTGTTGTCACATTTGGGCTGGTGCATCTGCTACTTGTCTCTCACTCCTGGACAAGGTTCAAAAGAGAGTCGCCAATCTGATAGGTCCTGAACTGTGATCCAGGCTTCAGCCTCTGTCCAATCGACGAAATTTTGCATCCCTCTGGCTGTTCTACAAGTACTTTAACGGTGAATGCTTTGACGAACTACAAGCACTTGTACCCCCTAGACATGAATACCCCCCGACAAACCCAACAAGCAGCTAAATCCCACCCCTATACAGTAGAGATCCCTAGATGTAAGAAGACCTTCTACTCCAATAGTTTCTTTCCCAGAACTGCAAGACTTTGGAACTCCCTTCCGGGACTCTGCTTTCCCAAATGTACTGACATGCAGAAGTTCAAGTGCAATGTGAACAGACATCTTGCTGCTCGTCTCCCTTCATAATATCCCTGCAACTTATGACCCCGATAGTAGCCCCCTACTTCAAAGTGGCATTGTGCCTTGTTTGGGGTGAAAATTGAAAAAAAAATTTTTAAATTAAGAGAACATAAAAGCATAAAACTGTTTTATTTGGGGAATTAATTTTATCTGTTCTAGTACACATATTTTATCTAGTACACATATTTTATCTAGTATACATATTTTATCTAGTACACATATTTTATCTAGTACACATATTCTTCTAGTTTGATATTAAAAATCAGAAAGAAAGAAGAAATTTATAAAAACCAATGCGTTTTGGTGCTTGTCCAAAATTCAACCTAATTAAAGAACAAAATTAAAGAAAAAGCTTAAGATGTACATCCTCATCATGGAAAGAAAATGTCATATTCCAAAAATCACATAAATTGATCAAGTAGTTTTTTTTTTAACTAAAAAGAAAAATCAAATTTTATGAGTAAAATGAGTTTATTTTGATCCACCATATATAAAGGGAGACAACTCAATTCGAATTACCACAAATCAAAATCAGCCTTATAATTGATACAATTTACTATTATCAGAATTATTTTCTGTATATATAAAAAGCTACTTGATGTGATATTTTGAATATGATATTTTTGTTCGGTGATGGATATGTATATCATAAAGATTTTTTTTTTTTAATTAGGTTGTGTTCTGGACAAGCACCATTTTTTTCTAACTTCTATTTTCATATTTAGTTGTTCTTTTTTTTTGTATCCAGGAGAACATCGTGTTTTCCTGGTCATATCTCTTGCATGTAAAGTTATAATTACAAGTATCATGGCTTGAGGCAGGAATGTATAACCTTGACAAAATCATCTCCGTTCATGCAATTCTCTTCATTCAACATCTTGTGACAAAACGAGAAAGTTCACATGGCAACAACACAAACCTTGGAGAGGGAACGGATTCCGTAGGGAGATAAAAACTCTGACTCCTTTAATACGTATGACAAGATCTGTTGCAGCTGACTTTTGGAAATTAATGACAGGAAAAAATGATCTTCAGCAAAGATGACCTGCAAAAAAAAAAAAAAAAGAAAAGAAAAAATTGGACATTTTTTAGAAAAATAAAGTTGGAACAAACCTCACATTTGTATTATTTGGATTCTTCAGACTACTATGCTCATTTATGTTGTTATTCTTACAATGTTTCGGCCAACCTTCTTCAGGTCATCATATCCTATGAATCCAGAGATTCTATTATTGGCATTGGTTTCTAACATGTTTTTCTCGGCAGAATTCTTTCTAGAAAGACATCATGTACTTAGGAAAGGGACCACATGAAGTTTACCAACATCACAAGTGAATGTGATTTTTGCAGAATGAACTGGATTCAAACTTGGTACCCCAGGTTATCAGTTCGTGTCGTTAACCACTGAACCACCATCACCTCCGACCTTCTTCAGGTGTATTCTAATAATGGCTCTAATTGATGAATTTATGCCAGTCATCAATAAGAGTCATTGCTAAGACACACCTGAAGAAGGTCGGGGGTTACATCGTTCGAATCGTGAGAATATCAACCAAAATGAGAACAGTAGTCCAAACAATCTAAATAATATATATTATCAAGCCTCATCTAAAAAATCCAGAAACATTATGTCGAATGAGTATGGATCTGAATTAATACGAAAAAATTAAAAAATAGATGTTACCTCTGTTATTGGACTAAGTTTCCAATATTTTTTTTTTGTTACTATTACATCGTCACTTGTCAAGGCCAAGGGGCATTCGAGGATAAAGGTTAATGAGAAGGAATCATCATCAACCAAAAAATAGAGAATGTTATAAAGGTACTAATATTGATAAAAAAAAATATGGATTGCGCTTGATTTCTTATGGGACATTTTATGAGCAGAAATTATTGATTTTGGATTTGAAGTTTGTAATTGTAATCAACAGGGCAGCAGTCCCCCAGTAAGGAAGCCCTTGCAAAGAAGCTTTGTCTATGAAAAGTCTTCCAAATGTTAGGCATTTGGAGGGAGAAAGGAAGATCACTTCCTCTTATGGTAGTAAGGCAAGTTCTTTTATGGGAAGGAATCAATGCAATATTCTGACATGTAACTTTAATTCAGCAGCTGATGATAAAAACAATTAATGGCTTATTGTATAAGTACAGTACGTATGAACAAAAATATCAGTTTTATTATGAGGATGCATTTAAAAAAAAAAAAAAAAAACAGGGGTCTGTTAAACAGCCAATAAAAACAAAATGATTAATGCAACAAGAATAAAAATTAATGGTGAAAAGTTTTCAAAATATTTTTTTAAAATAAAATTAAAAAAACGGAAAATATTTACAGAAAATTTTAAACAAGAAAACTCTAAAACAATGACAGAAAAGAAACAAAACAAAAATTTTCACTGTTTTGTTTTTTTGTTTGAAATTGAAAATATTTTAGAATTTTAAAGTTTTTTTAGATTTTAATGAAAATTTGAAGGTTCTTTAAAATTCTAAATTGAAAAGGTAAAAAATAAAAACATAAAAAGAAGAGTACAATTCCAAACAAAAACTTTTCAATATAAACAAAACCAAAATAACGAAAAATGTGAAATGTTAAGAACAACAAATACGAAAAGTATGAAATTGTTCGGTAATAATGAGTCTTCTACAGATGTATAAAGTTATTACTATAATTCTTTAGTCCAACAGAATTTATGGACAAAAATAGGAAAGTTGAAAAACTGCAAAATATAAAATCAGATCAAATATGCATATGTATACAAATATTTCGTTTCTTTTAATGACAAAACCAAAATGTCAATATGAATAGAAGCAAAGTGTTTGATATTTTGTACAAAAATATAATATGAGGAGAGGATTGCAAACAGCTCGACTTCCAAACTTACAGCACCTGTTATTCTTAAATTTTGGTCTCCCATCTAAATATTGATCAATATTAACATTGCTTAACTTTGGTGATCCTACAAGGACTAGTATATATACACGCTACTTATTTAAATGGAAATCCCAATTTAAAAGTTACCTAATTTACCTATTACATCAAAAGAAAATCTATTTTAATAATTAGCTTTCAGTTATTAATGGTTTTTAGTAATAAAATTGTTTTAATTTTCCTGTTTAGAGATATTATTTAGAGTTGATTTGTTTAATTTATTTTTAATTATTTTCTTAAGTAAGCTTTATTTTTTCAGCTATGAGTTATTTCCCCTTGACCCTTTGATTTTCATAGATGACGATGGATGTGGAGAGAAGTCCGTTTAAATTCAATATGTGATCCACTTTCAGGAAAATGATAACTGGGTTAAGATTTAGGATATTCAGTTTATCTTAAATAGTATGTGACGAAATTCTTCACACGGGAATATGTTTCAACCTAGCAATGCCAGGTGCATACAACTTAGTATGTGTGTATATTTATAAATATTAGTACTTATTTTTGTACCTACAGACATTAGTATTTCATGTTTTCGCAATCATCAGGGTAGGAAGTGATAATTTGAAAGAATCAAACCCAGCTAATAAGTTACCTTTCACTCTATTTGCTAAGACATTACTCCCAGTTAAACAATTACCATAATAATAATAATAATAGTAATAATAATAGTAATAATAATAATAATAATAATAATAATAGTAATAATAATAATAGTAATAATAATAATAATAGTAATAGTAATAGTAATAATAATGGTAATAATAATAATAGTAATAATAATAATGGTAATAATAATAATAGTAATAATAATAATGGTAATAATAATAATAATAATAGTAATAATAATAATAATAGTAATAATAATAATAGTAATAATAATAATAATAATAATAATAGTAATAATAATAATAGTAATAATAATAATAGTAATAATAATAATAGTAATAATAATAGAAATAATAATAGCAATAATAATAATAGTAATAATAATAATAGTAATAATAATAATAATAATAGCAATAATAATAATAGTAATAATAATAGTAATAATAATAATAGTAATAATAATAATAGCAATAATAATAATAATCGTAGTAGTAGTAATAATAATAATAATAATAATAATAATAATAATAGCAATAATAATAATAATAATATAAATTACACACACACTTCAGAATAATGAAATGTATCTACTGGTATGCAAATCCAGTGATTATCGGTCTTACAAAATATTATTAGAAGTAATATTTTATATAAGACAATCCCAGCTAAATAAAATTGCTCAATATACCAGATAGAGCAAATAAATCATAATTTAGGTATTTAAATTTTATGATTTGAAAAGGTTAATTTTCAAATATAAAATTTTTTTACTGTTTGCAAACAAAGAATACAGTTTAATAAATCTATTTCCTTAACGCATGAGTTTTCGTTGTTTATTCATCTCCTCAGAGCAAAAATATTAGCAAATGTTATTATTGGTTTGCACCTTATTTGCTAAAACCAACAAACAGAAAATTAAAAGTTTTTGTAAGTTTTTAAATCATTTTAGCTACATAGAATAAGGGAAATTAGATATTGAGGCAGCAAAAAGGATATTGAACTTCAAATCCAAAATGCATGCTAAATACTGAAATGGAAATTCTTGGTAGTAGGGAGGTAAAAAGATCTAACGCGTACTGTAATTCCCTATATATGAAGTTTCAAGTCTGTAGACCAAAAATTGACAAAGTCGTTTGGTAGAGACCATTACTCACACAGACAGACAAGTTCAATTTTATATATATATTAAATTAGGTATGTGTATATGTTGTATTAACCAATCATTACAAAATTTGACACATAAATGCTAGGCATAAGGGTTATTAATGTCGGCTATATTTAGTTTTAGTTTTATACAAAAGAGGCAAACAGTGAATGGGAGCCTTTTTCATGAAATTTCAGATCTGATTTTTTATGAAATTGCAACATTAGGTCATCAATTGAATATTTGTCAAATTTCAGTTTCATTGAAGTATTTTAGGGTTTTTTTAGAGGACATAATATGGGTTCAGCCTCTTATTTTAAAATTCAAATATTTCAGTGGAATTTTAATCAACTTTTTTTGGATTTTATTGGATATTTTACCCTTCACCAGACTATCCATTCACGTGAAATCACCTTTTTCTTCCCCCTATTCCCTCTGCTTCACTATTTTTTACCAAGTAAGATCTATGACTTACTTGTAATTTCATTAAATACTTTTGCAAGCAAAATCCGATCCAGCATTTTGCTAATCCCTACCCTCTGATGAGAAGGAAAGTATTTCTTTGAAACTCCGCGGATTAAGGACTATCCACTTATTTTGTGCTTTCTTTTTAAAATTAAATAGGTTTTTAATTCTTTTTCAAAGTGGTTTTTAACATGTTTTATTAACTACTTGTTCTTTTATATATATATATATATATATATATATATATATATATATATATATATATATATATATATAAGCACAAAAATTAAAGGCTGTACAAATATATGTTACATTAATTTATTGTTCAATAGGATACTCAAAAAAAATTGAAATTTCCTTAATCCATAGAGTTTCAAAAAAATGCATTCTTCTCATCAGAGGAAAGATATTAGCAAATGAATATTATAGCGAAGTTATGAATTTGCTGGTACTGGCATTAATTAAAACAGCATTACATGAAAACTGTATATATATATATATATATATATATATATATATATATATATATATATATATATATATATATATGTTAATCATCTACTTGAAGTATACTCTGTTTGTATATACAATCGTAATGGATTAAAAAAAAAAATTCTCATAAATAAAGTCTTTTTATACTTTTTATTGAGTTCCAGAGCATATAGTTTAATGTAATAATTCTCGAGATTCCAAATATCAAGTTTTCTCAGTTGGTCATTTATTACTCTTCGAACGGTAGCCATTGCAATATTGTTTTGTATTTCAACAAATCTGCAAAATTATGTTGTTGGTGCATATTTAGTCATGTACTCATCAGATGTTACTTTAAAAAACATAAAAACACCATTTGGGACAACTTATCGAGGTTCATGTAACCGCTCTGCTGTTCCACCTCGTTTTGAAGATTATGGTCATACTGAATTTATTTTAACTTATATTAATTATTTTCATTTTTTTTTTTTTTTTTGTATTATTATGTCTTTATTTTCATTTTACTCATAATAATAAGATTTGAAGAATGGTAGAATAAATAAATAATAAAAAGTAAGCAGATAAAAAACTTTGAATAAAATGAAAATAAAAACATAACAATAATACAAAAAAATGAAAATAATTAATATAACTTAAAATAAATTCCGTATGAACATAATGTTTGAAACCAAAACAAACGGCAGAATGTGTCGGTTACATGAATCATGAGTCCAAAATGGCGTTTTTATAAGTTTTTTTTAATGTAAACATCTGATGAGTACGTGACTAAATATGCAGCAATAACATAATTTTGCAGACTTGTTAGTCACAATACAAAACAATATTTTAATGGATATCTTTTGAAACTGAGAAAACTTGATATTTGAAACTTGGATAATTATTATATATATATATAGGGTGATTGAAAAATAATTGCCTATACCTTAAATTTATTACTGAAATATAATTCTTACAAGAAATGAATCAGTGGGGAAGAGCAAGAGTTGTGTTTATTATTTTTTCTATGAGTAATATTTTTTATGATGAGAGAAAACACTTTTTCTATTTTCTATTGAGTTGGAGATTTTAAATTTTCTCATAATATTCATCCCATTCATCTGTCAATTTATCCATCTTGTCGGTCCTAATCTTCAAGTGTGTGTTTTAGCTTTGATAATTATTAACTCATTAGTAAAAAAAAAAAAAACAGTTCCTTGTGAAGTAGTTGATGTGGTTCCCAAGTGTCTAGAACAGCTAATGTCAAACGCTGGCAGCCATATTGAATTCTAAATAAAACCTCATGCTATACGTTTTCTTATTTTATTCGTTTCTTGTATGAATTTTTTTCAGTAATAAATTAAAAGCACTTAATAATAGGGAGTTATTTTCCAATCACCCTGTATATATACATATGTATATTGTTTAAAAATCAACTTTTTACATTTATGAGATAATATATGTGCGTAAGTATTATTTTATTAGAATTTCATAACATTTTCTTTATGTGAGTTTTGCTTTAATTGCATTGCAACTAAAACTTACTAAATCGTTAATTCTCAGGCAGCAAGTAAACAGTGACGCCTGAAAACAAATGATGAGGGGAAATAAATGTCTATGTTTTCCTCCAAAAAATCTTCCACAATTATTTCAATAATAGCTTTCATATCTCTCGACTCTTGAACAACAATTATTTAAGATTTCAGAATTTTTTAGATGTGGTTTGATAATTAGATTGTTTGGATAATCCAAACTACTGCTTTCACGTTCGGTGTTATTTTTAGAACGTTTTGGACGAGTTAACCTCCAGTTTTCTTCAGATGCATTTTGTAAAACTCAAGAATCTTTATTTCGAATTAAGGAATCTGTACAAACTTTTGATGCTTATATATATATATATATATATATATATATATATATGCATACATACACACATATACAATATATATACATATATACACATACACATTTATATATACATATATATACACATATACACATACACATTTATATATACATATATATACACATACACACATTTATATACACATATATATATGCATATATAGACATGCACACACACATATACAATATATATACATGTACACACATATATACACATACATATATATACATGCACACACATATATACACATACATATATATATAAGCACACACACACACATATATATATATAGTCAAGTGCTGTGCACATGGGTGAGTTTTTAAACCAGCTTTATTCCTACATGAAAGTTCACAAATGTAGCATAAAATCTTTCCTTCTTGTAAAGGTGATCGCATGATAATATGAATCCTTGAATGTCGTGTCAGGCCACTTTTAGATTTGCAGATTGGATCACAAATATGACAACTTAGCGTTGCCAGGTGTGTCGTTCCTGTCTTTGATTCTGTGATTTACAATGATTTACAAAATCAACTTTTGACAAAAGTTATCTGTCACATACAGTGCACTTAATTTCCCGTTGTAATTTCTCTTTAAAGGTTCGTTCAGTTTGAATTTGGCACAAAACATCGTCGTTCATGACTCCTCTCTACGTATCCTTTGCGTTTGGATTTGTTGTGTTTTTTTATTCATGCTTAAATTAATTTAATTGTTTCACCATAACGATTGTCATAATCATTGGAAAAACTTGCCGTTTTAATGCTCCTTCATTCCGAATTTTGTACAAAACATCGTCGCCCATAAATATTTACATATACATACATACATATACATTTATATATATATATATATATATATATATATATATATAGATATATATATGTGTGTATATATATATATATATATATATATATATATACATAATATATCTATATACATATATCTTCATAGCTTTTTTTTTTTTTACATGGAGGTTACCACTTATCAAGGCCCAGAAGCCACTCGGGGATAAGGGTTATTGTGTGTATAGTAATCAATGGGATAGTATCATAGTAATAGTTAGTATGGGAGATTTGATAAAGTGTCGGTAGTGGGGCGGTTCATCAGGAATTTGTTTGTGTTGGACTTGAAGACATCCAAGTTGAAGTCAGGAAGGAAACAGGCAAGCGGCAGAAAGTATCACAGGCCTGTAGTTCTAAGAAAGAAGCTTTGTTCATGCAATCTATGTTTTGATTTAGGCACAGATAAAGAGAAGGGAAAATTATTGACAGTCGTTTCAGCTAGTCGTGTGTTTTTCGTGAAAGATTGGCGAGGGGGGGGGACCAGAGAATGGAGCTCAGACGAGCACTTGCCATGGAAATAACGATAAAACAGAGACAGGCTCGCAACGTCTCTTCTGTGGGAGAGAGGTTGCAGGGAAGGGAAGAGAGCATCCCCCACTAAGCCACAAAGTCTATTTTGTACTTTGTCAAGGCAGGATAGGCTGTTTTTAGCAGCTCCTGCCCAGATGTGGCAGCAGTACTCCATCCTTGGACATACTTGGCTTTTATATAGATAGAGAATTGCATCATTAGTGAGATATCTCCTGGAGCGGTAGAAGGATCCCACCATTTTCCCAGTATCCTTGGCTACAGATGTATGTATTCCATTTCAGATCAGGAGTAAAGGTCAAACCCAGAAGCTTATCAAAAAAATGGGGTCTCCCCTAGACGAGAGCCATCCATTTCAATTGATGCCAGATGGGGATCAGAGCATTTAAGATTTAATGATAGGAGCTTGGTCTTAGATACATTAAAGGTAAGCAGCCACCTCTTCCCCCACTGAACCACGCGCTCAAGATCTGAGGAGAGAGAATCAGAGAGAACATTGTCATTTACGGCCTTTGATGTGTTGCCATAGATAGTCGTGTCATCAGCATAGATGTCAACAAATGATTTTAGTATGTGTTTTGGGAGATCATTGATGTAGATCAAGAAGAGAGTTGGGCCCAGGATGGACCCCTGAGGGACTTCAGCATTAATACTGTGGGCCTCTGATTTCTGCCCATCAACTACTACTCTTATGAGCCTATTAGAGAGAAATAATTTAATGATTGAGAACACATTTCCAGTTATACCGTAGCTGGAAATCTTGTGAAGTAAGCCTTTATGCCATACCTTATCGAAGGCCTTTGATACGTCAAGAGCAATTGCCCTAGAAATGAAGCCTTTGTCAAGAGATTCACTAATCCTATGAGATATAACCGTTAGCACGTCTGCTGTAGATCTAGCAGAACAGAAACCATATTGCGTGTCACTAAGAAGGTTATTTCTGCTGAGGTGGTTGACTACTTCTCTATTTAATATGGATTCCAGCAACTTACTCATGACACACAGGAGACATTGGTCTGTATTGAGAGGGAGATGACTTATCACCTGAATTCTTAAATACAGGGCATACTGATGAGGTTTTCTAGAGTGTTGGAAATCACTTCTCCTTAAGGCAACGCTTAAACAGCTTGGTAAGTATGGGGGCAAGTTCTGGTTGTAGCTTTTTTAACACTATAATTGGAATACCGTCAGGGCAAGTTGCTTTACTGGAATCAAGGTCCTCGATTAGCTTGGCGACTTCACGCACAGATATTTGTATGTTACCTAGCGTGTTGTGTGTTATAGGAGGAAATACGGGGAGCTTACTACATAGCTCTATGTATTGAACACTGTTGAAGTAAATACTGAAAATTTACGCATAAACTCATATTTTCATATCTTAATTTATGTGATTAAATGAAATAGTCATACATATACATATATAGGAGAATTTAATACAGCAGTTTGCCACAGAGAAAACAAGAAAAGTAAAATTGTAATTATAAGGTTGGCAAAGACAAATTTTCTTTGATTCTATTTTCATTCTTGGTAAAATCTTTTTTTTTTTTTCCAACTGTATTTGTTGCTTCAGGATGTTTTGTTTTTTGGGGTTTTTTTTACATGCATAAATAATATTAATAATAATAATATTATTAATAATATTAATGCACAAACTTTTTGTGTGACTGAAAACCTGTTTTAATACCATTTTGAAGGAATCTGCATCAAAAAGGCGTTGTTTTTTTACATATCCATAAATTTTTTTTTCCAACTTGTTTTAAATATTTCATGAATTGTTGAGTAAAGTACTTGCACACATTTCAGTACACAACATAACTAATAAATTAACATACTTTATTAGTTTTTTTTTTATTAAAAGATCTGTTTGCTTTTTTATAATTTACCATCCAAGTGAGTTCCATGTTTATCCTTAATAAAAGACGAAATTATTTGAACAGTTTTCATTTCTTTTTTTCTTTTCTTTTTCTACCATCGCTGATACATCAAATCGTGACATCTGTTCTTGTCTGCTATTGTTAACAGATTTGTGAAATAATCACATTATCCAACAAACCTGTTACAGAATGTTGCAGTGCATAAATTATCCTTGAAGTAAAATTCTTTAATCAAAGAGTTATTTCTGCTGTAAAAGTAATAGAGAATTTTTGTTGTAAATTTAAACTAACACCAAAAGTTACTCCTTTAACAATTACAGGGATCATTAGAAAATGACTTCCAAACCATAGTGGAATGGGGGCGTAAATGGATAGTAACATTTAATACTAGTAAGACTAAGCTGCTCTCCTTTAACAATTACAAGAAGCCTCTCCAACCACTGATATCATCACAAATAACTCCCTACTAGAGAATTCTTCCTTCAAACTCCTTGGCCTAACATTCACAGGAAATATGAACTGAAACAAATACATTGAGGACATTGCGAAGGCTGTTGCAAGGAAGATGGGCTCCCTCTATCGTGCTAGAAAACTACTCACACCTGAGAGTATCCTGTACCTCTACAAGGCCACCATTCGCCCATGCATGGAGTATTGTTACCACATATGAGCTGGTGCATCTACTACTAGTCTCTCCCTCTTGAATAAGGTCCAAAAAAGAGTCAGCAATCTAATAGGTCCCACTTTATCAACTAGGCTCCTATCACCACAATGTTGCAACCCTGCACCTATTTTACAAGTATTTTAATGGGATGTGCTCTAACGAACTCATAGCACTTGTGCTCCCTCGACATACATATACCCGATAAGCCCGCTTAGCAACAAAATCATACCCCTTCACTGTTGAGGTCCATAAATGTCAGAAAGTTTTCTACTTTAATAGCTTCTTCCCTATAACGGTTAGACTTTGAAATTTTCTTCCTCCTTCCTAAACTGTACTGAGATGCAGAAGTCCAAATGCAACGTAAACCAACACCTTAATCTTTTATAGGCATGGTCCCGATTAGTAGACCCTTACATCCAAGGGGTGAAGGTGAGAGAGAAAAAAAAAAAAAAAAAAATTCATGCATTAATTTTTAGGAAGTTTTTTTTCTTGGAAATTCAACTGATTATAGTATATATTAATTCGAAAAAACGCTATTTAAAAAAAAAAACATAATACTATTAAGTTTATATCAATTTTTTGATTGCAACTTCAAGGTAATTTTTTTTTTTAATATGCGTATTTGCTGCAAGGAAGGTGGGTTCCCTCTATCGTGCTAGAAAACTACTCATACCTGAGAGCATCCTGTACCTCTACAAGGCCACCATTGCCCATGCATAGAGTATTATTGTTGCCACATCTGGGCTGGTGCATCTACCAGTAGTCTCTCCCTCTTGAATAGGGTCCAGAAAAGGGTCTGCAATCTAATAGTTCCCATTTTGTCAACTAGTCTCCAACCCCTGTGCCATCACCACAATGTTGCATCCCTATGCCTGTTTTACAAGTATTTTAATGGAATGTATTCTGATGAACTTGTTGCACTTGTGCCCCCTTGATGTACATATCCCCAACAAACCCACTTAGCAACAAAATCACACCCCTTCACTGTTGAGGTCCCTAAATGTAAGAAAGTTTTCTAACTTAATAGCTTCTTCCCTAGAACGATTAAACTTTGGAATTCCCTTCCTGTCACCTGCTTCCTAAACTGTACTGACATGCAGAAGTCCAAATGCAACGTAAACCAACACCTTAATCTTTCTTAGGCATGGTCCCAATTAGTAACCCTTTACGTCCAAGTGCCAATATGCCTTGTTTGAGTAAAAAAAGAAAAAGATCACAAAAAAAAAAAAAAAAATTTCATGCAATTTTTTTATAAGTTTGTATTTATTGCATGTTAGTGGGAGTGTAGGGGCCTTTTAGCACTTCACGACTTTCTCCTACATTGTAACATTTTAATTTGGGTTTAAATTTGGTTTTAAATTCCTTTAAAAAACTTATTAAAAAAATTGAGAGTTGAAAGGCACTGAAATGGCTATAAAATATTTAGGAAATACAAAAAAATAGCTAAATGTTGTGAAAACGTTTGTAATGTATATTTTTAAAACATTAATTTTATGGTGTGTTATTTTGTTTAGAACACCATTTATCATGGGTCCAGTATGTTGGGGTAGGGTGTGCAAGTTGTATTTTGTGTGTAGATGGGCTGCAAGGTGCATCCTGCGGGGGTCCACGATGTTGCTAAGCACAGCACTGAAGGGGCGCTATATAGAGATGATGCATTATTGGGCTACAAATCAAACACATCACTCTCTTGTCAGTTAATAAACTTAATGACAAGAACTGTGGAAATCTCCATAGAATTAAGATTTTAAAAAACTGTAAAAATAAAAAAATGAAATATGAAAATAAAATTATAAATAAATAAAACTACAATTTGCAATGGTAAATGGACTATACATCATGTAAATGGAATGGAGGTATATGGTGATATGTTAATTTCGGGGCCCATGGCGCAGTTGATAGAGACGTTGAATCTCTACAGTTCCAGATGAGCATTGTCTGAAGATAGCGGTTTCAATCCCACTCAAAGCGTGCCAGAGGTTAATTGGTCAAAATGTGGTGAGACGACAACAACTACGGATGGCAGTGATGGCTGAGAATGCAGTTAGAAGATTCAAAGTTCCTATCCGTCGCGGTTACCACCTGACGAAGGCCAGAGGAATAGTTGACTGAAACGTTGTGAATAAACAAACTAATAAAAAGATAAAAAAACAACAACTAATAAAGATGAGACTAATAGTCCGAAATAGAAATAAATTAATATATAATGCTCATCTCAAAAAATGAATTCCAATTAAGGAATAATATATATGGTGATATGTGTTTAATTGAAGTTTAACACCATGGTATCAGGTTGACAAGAAAGTTCTTGCAGTTTTTAACTTAAATTCAGATGAACATATCTCGGCTCAAACAAAAATTTATTGATCAAAATAAGCACCATCAGAATCAACACACTTTTGCCAACGCAAAACAAGTGTATTTATGTCAGTAATGTATAAATCTTGCGTTCTAATGGTGATGAAGTCACTGAAGGTGTTTTTGATATCGTTTAGGTTTTTGAAGCATTTCTCACACAGAAAGTTGTTTTCCTGCTTTCTAGCTGACTACAATATGGTTGTCTTCAAGTCCAACGTAAACAAGTTCTTGATGAGCCACTCTACTTAAGTTAACAAATTTACCGAATTTCCATTACTAACGATTACTCTTTTGTCCAATTGATTACTGTACACACTTAACCCTTATCCTCGAGTGGTCTCTGGGCCTTGATAAGTGGTTATGCCTATGTAAAAAAAAAAATCCTTAAAAAAGTGGTAGTCGATAGCATTGTCGCAGAGGAAAATTGGGCCTCTTCTGTTGACTAATGTTCGGTATTGTTGTCGAAGTTTGTGATGCATTTCATCCATCTGTTGACAGTACTTCCCCGCCATAATGGTTTCACTTGCATTCCAAAATAAATGTAATAGGTGAAACTGGTCGCACACCACCAAACAGCAGCATGACCTTCTTCTGGTGCAACTCTGGCTTCAGTGTTGTAGTGCTTCGTCGGCATCTAACCACTGAGCTGAGTGTCGCCGGTTGTCATAAAGAACCTACTTTTCATCGCAAGTTACAACCCGGTTGAGAAACGTGTTGTTCTTGTTGCGTAAAAGAGATTACACTTCACAATGGCATTTTTTTTGGTTGTCGTTAAATTTGTGAGGCACCGAATTATCAAGTTTTTTTTGTCTTTCCAATTTCTCTCAAGTAGTTGGAAATCGTTGTATACATTAATTCAGAAGTTCTCAAACAGTTATGTATAGATTGGCTTTGACAAAAGCTCTGAATTGATCGATGTCAACATCTGACGGACGACCATTACACTCATCATCTTCAAGATTTTCATCACCACCACAAAAGTTCTTAAATCACCATTGTGCTGTGGGTTCAGAAGTGGTTTCTAGTCTAAACATTTTGTTGATATCGCAAGCTGTTTCAGCAGCTTTTCGGCCTAGCTTGAATTGAAATAAGAAAATTGTGTGAATTTGCTTATTTCAATCTTGTAGTCTACATTCTAAAAAGAAGACAATTGTTTTAAAACGATTGTAATTTATATGATTAGATAGAGCGAAAAACGTTCTTTATATAAAGTAATCTATATATATAAAAGCGAAAATGTATGTATGTATGTATGTACGCTTTTCCTCGATGTCCACAAAAGGCTTCTTTCAGAGAAGCGCTTGCTCGGTTCACAACTTCTTAAAACTTTTTATATCATCTATAAATTGTAATATCTCAGAGTTACCCATGGAGCTCACCTGTCTATTTAATTTTATTGACTTTCAAACGTTAATTATTCAACATTTCCCGCATCGGCACGCGTTACATTCGGTTTTCAGTATAAAAAAAAGCGAAACTCGACTCTAATTACAGGCCGAAAGCTAGTTGTCTCAAGAGAGCTAAGTAACGTTTGTTCAATGTCGACTTCGTCATATCAGACTGTAGCTTTCATTTCGCTCCTCCTAATAAACAGGGAGCGGGTTTTTAAAAACAAACAAACCGATTTATTCACCTCATTCAAAACTGTCCCGCACAAAATGCTAACTGCTGAATACCTATCACCGTCACGTCAATCAAAAACGCGCACTCGTTTTTTTTAACACTTTACTATTTTCCAACTGCGCGTCGTGAAGGCTTTGTTTTTTTTTTTTCACGAGCACCTGTTTTTTTTCCCACATTTTCGGGTTTTTTTCACATACCCCGAAAAACACCCGGGCAACGCTGGCTACCCCTCGCTAGCGAAAATGTATGTATGTATGTTCGCTTTTTCTGTGTGTCTACAAAAGGCTTCTTTCAGAGAAGCGGTTGCTCGGTTTACAACTTTTTAAAACTTTTTATATCACATACAAATCGTAATATCTCACAGTTAACAACGAAGCTCGCCTGTCTATTTAATTTGCTCGATTTCGGGAAGATAAATATTCAATATTTGTCGTTCACCGCATGTGGCTAAGTCTTTTTTCTATAACATCTTCGGGGGGGTGGGGGGGGCGTTCAGCAGTAAACGAATACTATCCCGCAGTCAAAACTTAACCTCATTTAAAACGGGCACCTATGGTCCCTCCTCGCCAAACTTTCACAAGAAACACTCGTCTAGCTGTAAACACTATCAATAATTCCCCCCACTCTTTATCTGTGCCTAAACCTAAACGCAGATTCCATGAACAAAGCTTCTTTCTTAGAACTGCACGCCTGTGGAATTGTCTTCCGTTTTCCTGCTTTCCGGCTGACTACAATATGGTTGTGTTCAAGTCTAAAGTAAATAAGTTCTTGATGAGCCGTTCCATATAAGTTATCAAATTTACCAAATTTTCATTACTAATGATTACTATATTGTCCAATTTCTACTGTACACTCTTTAACCCTTATCCTTGAGTGGCCTCTGGGCCTTCATAATGTGGTGATGCCTATGTAAAAAAAAAAAAAAAAAAAAAAAAAAAAATCCAACTACTTAAATAAATTCAAACATGTTTCCGTTAGCATCTTGCGGTGGGGCAATGGTTAACATCGCACTTTTTTTTTTTTTCACACTTTAATTTACAACTTTGCCTCAAGGGTTCGGGTTCGATCCTCATACTTACTTTTTTTAACCCCCCCCCCAAAAAAAAAAACACCCGGGCAACGCCGGGTACCCCTCGCTAGTCTTCTATATATATAAAACCGAAAATGTATGTATGTATGTATGTATGTATGCTTTTCCTCGATGTCCACAAAAGGCTTCTTTCAGAGAAGCACTTGCTCGGTTCACAACTTCTTAAAACTTTTTATATCATCTATAAATTGTAATATCTCAGATTTACCCATGGAGCTCACCTGTCTATTCAATTTTATTGACTTTCAAACGTTAATCATTCAACATTTCCCGCATCGGCACGCGTTACATTCGGTTTTCAGTATAAAAAAAAGTGAAACTCGACTCTAATTACAGGCCGAAAGCTAGTTGTCTCAAGAGAGCTAAGTAACCTTTGTTTAATGTCGACTTCGTCATATCAGACTGTAGCTTTCATTTCGCTCCTCCTAATAAACAGGGAGCGGGTTTTTAAAAACAAACAAACCGATTTATTCACCTCATTCAAAACTATCCCACACAAAATGCTAACTGCTGAATACCTATCGCCGTCACATCAATCAAAAACGCGCACCTGTTTTTTTTAACACTTTACTATTTTCCAACTGCGCGTCGTGAAGGCTTCGTTTTTTTTTTCACGGGCACCTATTTTTCTTCACATACCCCGAAAAACACCCGGGCAACGCCGGGTACCCCTCGCTAGTGGTATTATAATGGAAACTTATTTGAAAATACATCATTTGAAATCAAAATTAAAATTCTGCAAGATCTTTCTTTTCAACCTAATAATAAATATATATTGCTTTTTTTTTTTTTTTTTTTTTTTTTTACATGGGGGTCACCACTTATCAAGGCCCGAAGGCCACTCAGGGATAAGGGTTATTACGTGTACAGTAATCAATGAGATAGTATTGTAGTAATCATTAGTATTGGTGGTTTTGATAGAGTGTCTTACTTAAGGGGGCGGTTTGTCAGGAGTTTGTTTATGTTGGACTTGAAGACGTCCAAGATGTAGTCAGGTGGGAAACAGGCAAGCAGCAGAGAGTTCCACTGGCGTGCAGCTCTAAGAAAGAAGCTTTGGAATCTACGTTTGGATTTAGGCAGAGATAAAGAGTGGGGAAAATTATTGACAGTAGTTTCAGCCAGATTGGTGTTTCTCGTGAAAGATTGGCGAGGGCGGACGAGGGATTGGAGCTCATTATTGCTCTTACAAGTATACCTGAGTTCTCTATTTTGTTCCTCCTATATATATATATTACCTATTATCTCACTAAATCTCAGCTATAGGGATTCTCTCCCATCACACTCGCCATCAGTACAAATATCACCAGAACACTCTCAGACCACCCCTGAATGCGCCCTCTCCCCTTGTCCTAAGAACCTATCCAGCAACCAGCCTATCCATACCAATGTTCATATGCAATAATAACAAAATAACCTTATATATCTTCTTCATATATTCATCTTCACTTATCAAATTTTCCCCAATACTCCTACCAGACAGTTTTTACTCATAACCCCTTTATTTTCTTCACTTAAAGCCTAAATTTAAATTTATCTGTAACCGCCACCTCCTCCTCCACAATTAAATCCAAATATCTGAAAAACCCTTTTAATCCCCCCTTTAGAATTTAACTTTCCTCTACCCCTATAATTACCATTTTTTTATACAAATTAACATTAAATCTTCATAAAGTTGGTCCATTTCAACCTGATATATTTTAAATTTTTAATTACAGCAGAGAATTTTTACAGTTACTTACCATGACTTTTAACCCCAATGGCTACAACAAAACTCTTGAAAACTAACCCCCTTCCACTAAGTGAAGGGCCAAAACTTTAAGCCCCATCGTTTCCCCTTACCCGTGACTTTTAGCACATATACTTTGCCTCACTCTTCCCTCATCACTTTATTCCTCATTTTTACTTAACTCCTGATAATTTATAGTCCTGTGTCTTTTAAACATGGCTCTTCAACCACATAATTCTTTTTTTCTTCAATTCCGAACATTTTGGTATCCATTTATATATAATCAAGGATTATTCTTAGAAATAATTATAACATTACTTTGAGTTTTGAAGGATACACAACTTGAATTCAGGAATAACTACATCATCAACCAAGGATCAACTTATTTTTACTCCGGAAATAAGAAATTTGGAATTACAATCTAACTTCTGTAATTTAATTGCTGTTTCAAACTATTCTCTCCCCAAAATGTGAGGTAATATGCATTCATTATATATTCATTCCGGCTTGAATATTCTAAAAGATTTCATAATTTCCATCAACAACCACAACTTGTTACCTTGAATCATCATTTAAACTGGATGGAGATTGTAATTCTCACAGAGAAACTTCTGTTTATTTAATAATTTTAAAAAAATATTTCGACACTACCTTGCACTCAACAAGGACCTAAAAACTTTGGATAACATCTCTACTCCTTGGTCTTTTAAGAATTTTCTCCCACTGTAAATTTACCTTCTTGTATTTTCATTTTATTTTATTTCGTTTTGTACTTGGCTCATTATATTGTTTATACTTTTTTATATCTATTTTTTATTCTTTTATATTTAACTAGCGGTGGGTACCTGCCGTTGCCCAAGTGTTTTTGGGCGTGTGTGGTCGGGCGGGGGTGGGGGGTGTTAATGAAAACCTAAGAATAAGCGAAGTAAAAAAAACAGTAAAACGAACGTTAAAAAATCTGAAAAACATGTGAAAAATGGCTTAAATAACCCTGTTTCAATATTAAAATTTATAAAATCAAAAAAAAAAAAAAAAAAAGACATCTCAAACCACGATTCGAACCCAAAACGTTTAGATAATGAGGCCATGCTCTAAGCAACTGAGCTAAGATGACGTCCACAAAATTAGGTCATTTTTTTTAATCTTTAAACTAAATCAGGTTACGACGTCGTATGACGCATGCGTAGAAGCGACATCGTCATGAGAGGACGGTTTTTGCTGACCCCCCTCCTGTAGAAAACTGATCATTTTAGGATGAAGGAATTAACGTTTTTTACCAATTTTTCGATATTTGTCAGGCGAAGGTTGGAAGTTTAAAATGATACTGATGGCGAAAATCTGTGACCCGTGTCGAAAGTTTTTGCGAGACATACAAACACACATGCATACATACAAACAAACACACATACATACAAACATACACACATTTTTGCTTTTATATATATAGATAACTTATACCTTTATTATTCATTATTACTCTATAATTTTTATACTTTTTGTATACCATATTCATTTGTATTTTCATCCCCCTTATTTTGCCATCTGTTTATCCTAAATCTTATTCACTTAAAAAATGTTTATATTGTATCTTTCATAATTTATCCCCTCACCTTTATTATATTATTATTCCTAATAATTTATACTTCATTTAAATACTAAGTTATAATTTCCGATACCCTCCCCCCACTAAAATATACCGACATAGCATAAATCCCCTATTTTAAGTAAACCTCTTCCATAGTTACAACCCATTAATACATATGATTAAAGAAGTATCTTCTTTCAATTAATTACCCCATATTCTTCCCCAGAGTTTTTGTTTTTTTTTTTACAAGGAAGTCACCACTTATCAAGGCCCAGAGGCGACTCAGGGATAAGGGTTATTGCGTGTACAGTAATCAATGGGATATCATAATAATCGCTAGTACTGGAGATCTGATAAAGTGTCTTACTTAAGGGGGCGGTTTATCAGGAATTTGTTTATGTTGGACTTGAACACATCCAAGTTGTAGTCAGGTGGGAAACAGGCAAACAGAAGAGAGTTCCACAGGCGTGCACTTCTAAGAAATTAAACTCACCATGACAGATATGCTATACACTTGCCTTCATTATATAATAAAGGCTTTATTCCTCTTATATCCCAAAGATCACTTTAGTTCTCCCATTCTCTCTCCAAACAGTCTCAATATTTTATCTCTAACTACACAATTATTTTGCTCCTAATGTAACTATCGCTAGACGTCACATTTTACGAATGTTAATATGCCTTGTTTGGGGTGTAAAAAAAAAAGAAAGGATACTGGAGCAAAGCTACTGATTCCAAATCCATGATTAGTTTGGCTTCTAAATCAAATGTTTAACGCTGATGTCACACCACATATACAAAAAATTTTGCTTTATATATAGATATAATCAAGTATGGTTCTCTAAATATAATTCAAAAAGCCAAAAACTATATGGTCCTCGGACTGATTTTGGCTATTTTCCCCATTTAAACCCCCTGACCTGATGTAAAACGTCAGGGTAAAACCGTTTCATGACAAACGCTGCATTAATTTGAATTCAGTACCATTCAAAATCCCTATTTAGGCACAAGTATGAATTTTTGGAGAAAAATAAAAATTTCTAGATCTGTTTTTGACCACAGTTCCCGGTGACTGCATAACGAAGGCCCACAGCCCACTTGGGAACGCTGATCATGCAGTGATAATGGTTGAAATCGCCCTAAACTCTAGACCCAAAACTGAAGAGCCAGTGTTCAAAACAACGAGATATTATAAAAAGGCTGACTGGGAAGCCATCAGGGAACTAATTAGAGATGCTCCATGGAAAAATATTTTCTCTCTCCCTGCTGAACAATGTGCAAACGAGACCACTGACTGGTTCAAAACTGCAATCGAAGCGCATGTTCCCATGCGGAAATTTTATAGTAAGCCCCACTCTCCCCAATGGTTTACGTCGACTTGTGCAACTGCCATTGCTCAAAAGCAGCATGCATACCGTAGGTTTAACCGACATCAGTCCAGTTCAAACAGACTGAAGTATATAGAAGCTAGAAATAATGTTAAGAAGGAAATAGCGACAGCTAAGAGAGAATTTACGGAAACCACTAAAAAGCGCATCGAAGCACAAAAACTAGGAACTTGAGACTTCTGGAAAATCTACAACAGTGTTGTAAATAATGGGCAATCAACAATCCCCGCACTAACCAACAATCACGAGGTTGTCTCCTCAGCAACTGACAAGGCTAACATGCTTACCAGTCGGTTTGCCTCAAACTCCACACTGGACCCTTCCAACCACCCCCTACCTGACTTTCCTATGCAGACAGACGCCACACTAGACGATCTGAAAACCACCCCTGCTCAGGTGCATGCTATCATAAAAAACCTTGACACCTCAAAAGCATGTGGACCCGATCTTATCCCAGCTGTGCTATTAAAAAAGTGCTCAGCCGAAGTAGCTCCAGTTCTCTCCAAACTCTACAACAAATGCCTTAATGAAGCTTGCTTTCCGGGCTGTTGGAAAACTGCTTCTGTTGTACCAGTATTCAAGAATTCTGGCGAAAGGACAGACCCATCAAATTATCGCCCCATTAGCCTCCTCCCACTTTTTGCCAAAATATTTGAGACCATAATTAACCATGCTCTAGTCCATCATCTTACAGATGCTAAACTACTGACTGACAAACAATATGGATTTAGATAAGCCCGTTCCACAGCAGACATCCTAACTGTGATCTCTGAACGTATATACCATTCACTGGACAAAGCGGGGGAGGGCAGAGCGGTAGCTCTAGATATATCTAAGGCTTTTGACAGGGTATGGCATGAGGGTCTCCTCAGGAAAATTAGATCATACAGTATCACTGGTAGAATACTTAACATAATTAGATCCTTCTTAGATAAGAGAAAAATCCAGGTTGTCCTCGACAGTCGTACATCTAAACAATATGATATAAATGCGGGGGTGCCCCAGGGTTCTATCCTTGGACCTCTATTGTTCCTGATATTCATAAATGACCTCCCTGACAACATTGCCTCTGAGATGGGTATATATGCTGATGACACTACACTCTATGGCAGGCACGACAGGAAGACAAATGGACACATTTCTAAAGAAATGGCAGAAACACTAGAGAAAGACCTCCAATCTGTAGTGGAATGGGGACAAAAGTGGTTGGTCGCGTTCAATGCTGCCAAGACTAAACTAGTTTCATTCAATAATTACAAGAAACCCTCTCTACCACCCATAGCAATGGCCAACGACTCTTTATCTGAGAGTCCATCTTTCAAACTCCTTGGCCTAACGTTCACAGGAAACATGAGTTGGAACAATTACATTGAAGGCATTGCCAGGGCCGCTGCAAGAAAGGTGGGCTCTCTCTACCGTGCTAGAAAACTACTAACACCCGAAAGTATCCTGTACCTCTATAAGGCCACCATTCGCCCATGTATGGAGTATTGCTGCCACATCTGGGCTGGTGCATCTGCTACTAGTCTCTTGCTCCTTGACAAGGTTCAAAAGAGAGTCGCAAACCTGATAGGCCCTGACCTGGCATCTAAGCTTCAGCCTCTGTCCCATCGACGAAATGTTGCATCCCTCTGCCTGTTCTACAAGTATTTTAGTGGTGAATGCTCTGACGAACTGCAATCACTTGTGCCCCCACGACGTGAGCACCCTTGACAAACCCGACAGGCTGCTAAATCCCACCCCCACACAGTAGAGATCCCTAGATGTAAAAGATCTTTTTACTCCAATAGTTTCTTTCCCAGAACCGCTAGACTCTGGAATTCCATTCCAGGTCCCTGCTTCCCCAACAGTACTGACGTGCAGAAGTTCAAGTGTAACGTGAACCAACACCTTGCTGCCCAAATCCCTACATACTACCCCAGTAGTTGTTGCCCCTGACAGTAGCCCCCTACACCAAAGTGGCAATTTGCCTTGTTTGGGGTGAAAATGTAATTTTAAAAAAAAAAAAAAAAAAAAAAAAAAAGGGATGTTTTTTACCCCTAAAACTCTCTGGGGCTCAAGCCCCACAATTTTTCCAGGGTAAAATATTATGTTTCCAAATGTATATTCATATGGTCTTGCTTTTGGGTAATTTTCATCAAAATCCAAAGGTTGAAAAAGATTCTATTTTGAGAACAATTACCAACATGAGAATGATAGTCCAAACAATCAAAATTAATACCAAGCCTCATCTAAAAATTTAAACAATTTATCTAACCAGAATGCATCAAATTAATAGAAATTTTGTTCAAATGCAAAAGAAATAAATTTGAAAACTTTAGAAAACCGAGTAATGCTGATAATTTTTGTTATTAAATAAAAAAAATAAATAATTTGCTTGATTGTTGCGTTAATTCCTAGTTAAGTCACTTAAATTCTTTAAAGTGAAATGATTTTGGCAATTTGCCTTGTTTGGGGTGAAAATGTAATAAAAAAAAAAAAATAAATAAATTTCTTCAAGAAAAATTATCTCTACTTAGACCATGTTTGTAATAATAATAAAAATGATAACTTAAAGTTATAGTTTGGCACTTATGTTGACAAACTATGACTTTTTTTCAAGGCCAAATGTTTAAGAAAAAAAAGGCCAAATTCAAAAAAGCTGCCATACTTTTTGCGGTAAACAGGCAATTGGTGTCCGAGCGAATGTAATATTGAATTTCCCATAAAACAAATGGTACCTACATAATTGACCTAGCGAAAATACTAACATATCCAAAAATTATGAAAAGTGAGGAGATAGTAAATTAATTATTAATAAAAAAAAAGAAATTTGTGAAATTGGTGTTTACGAGCAAAATGCAATAAAAATTACATGTACTTTTGCATTTAATGACCCGCGCTGAAATAATAACATTAATTTTTAGTAACCTATTATTTAACATGGGGAGTGTAGAGTATTTTGTAACTATTCTGTACTTTCACCTAACAATTTAATAAAAATGATATCGTAAAACTTGAATTTAACTTGTAAATACTATTTAACAAATAGCATGAGTCGTTAAATGACAAAATTACCAAATAACATTTATTTTATCAAAATAAAATTGTAAAAACATTTAGTGTATCAAAATACAAGGCATTTATGCATTACACGGGCAGGGCCATTTTGTTTTGTTGGGTTTTATTGAACAACAGATAGAGGGTACAACTTTTCAACCTAATTCAACAGTGACAATAATTAAAACTATATTTTGTTATAATTTTACTTTAATTCAAACAATTTTTTATTAAAATTCTATTTTTCTTTCTGTTAAATTGTTTGCTAAAAAAAAAAACAGTGATGCTTCAATTCAAAAAATGTTTTAAAATTGTTTGAAAAAAATCCAATGTTGCTTTTATTTTTATTAGAATTCTATTTTCTTATGATGAGTTTCCATTAAATTGTTTGTAAAAAAATCCAATGTTCCTTTTTACTTGCCTCCCCACGAAAGCAGAGTTAGACATGAGGTCGGTTTTTAATGTGAGGAAAGGAACAAAAATAAAAAGATTTCTCCTCCACTGACTGAGGACAGAAAAGAGGATGTGTAGTATCAGAACAGATACTACACTTTGCTCCTAGCCACAAGACCAAGTAATGTTGCTTTAATTCCAAAAAATGTATTTTTTCAATAAATGCTTTTACAATTTTGATACATTTTTATGCAATAACTTTTGGTTTTCAAATATTTTGGTATTATTTTTTTTTTATTTTATTTTGTGTTATTGGAACAAGAAGAAATTGTATTTTATTAAATTTGGATGAGAAAACAATTCAATGACTTTTTTTGGTAAATGTAAAGTTTAAGCGTGATGCTCTTTTTTAACCTTATTATTTAAAAACCCTTTATTTAACATAGAAGTTTATTTATTAATTTATTCAAAATTTTAGTTAACTTTATTTAACATACATAGTCTTGTAACTATTCCAAGAAAAAATTGGAGTTAATAATAATGCATAATTGCCAAAAAAGCAATTTTCCTTCAAATTCAACCTAGAAATTAATATCCTTCTAGACGGAGGCAATTTTTATTTTTGTTTCTATCCAGAGTCCCCCTTTTTGGGAGCTAGATTTTCCCTTCATTAATGACAAACTTTGTGTCAAACTCTGCGCTCGTGGGGAGGCAAGTAAATAGGAACAATATATAAAAATAAATAAATAAAAGCTTAACAATTGTTTGCTAAAAAAAAAAAGCAGTGATGCTTCAATTCAAAAAATGTTTTAAAATTGTTTGAAAAAAATCCAATGTTGCTTTTATTTTTATTAGAATTCTATTTTCTTATGATGAGTTTCCATTAACTCTAATAATAGGTCTAATAATAACCTAAAAAATAATTCTGAGAGAGAGAAACAAATAAATCAGATTTTTTCATTTTGATTTTAGAAAATCCACATTTTTTTTTTACCCCTTTTTAACTTCTGGGAACGAAATCAGAATTTTTCAGGGTCAAATATTACATTTTCAGATGAATATCTATGTAGTCTTGCTTGTGAGTAATTTTCAGCAAAATCTAATGATTGGGAAAAAATTCTATATCCCAAAAAGTGTTATTTTTTGTGATTTTTGACTAAAAAAAAAAAAAAAAAAAAAAAAAAACATTTTTGATCGCTTTTGACCCCCTGGGGACACAACAAGAATTTTCTCATCCTAAAATATTACGTTTCCAGATGTATATCTATGTGTTTATGTCCCGAAAAGTGCTATTTTTACCCATCTTGACCTCTTTTAATTTCCTGGGGACACAACTAGAATTTTTATAAAAAATCCAAGAATGTTACATTTCCTCCCTTACCTAGTTGTAAGTTCATGCAAAATTTCAGAAAAATGTAATGTGTAGTTATTGAGAATTTTTGGAACAAACAGATGAATGGACAAACGGACAAGGATGAATTCTAAGGTCCAAATGTGACTAAGTCAGTGGACCAATCATTTTTTGTGAGAGAACAATTAGTCAAAGATAAAGATTTAACAATGACTGATTATCAGAAATAAAGTAGATGAGAAAAAAGTAGATCAACAAACAAAACCTAATTCCTTGCCAGCCAGCAAAGGCAGATTTGGTTATTTTGGACTTTTTAACTTTAAGATGGCTGCCATTGAAACAACTTTATGTTAGCATAAATTAATCGTAATTTATAACAATTTGGTTTAATCAATCGTTTAATGATGCATAACAATGGAACGTAATTTAGAAGGAAATTTTTGGTCATCAAATTATTGTATATGAAAACAACGGAGGTTTGGGGCTCTTAGTAAAGGACCACATTAATGGGCCGTATGTGTTTTGGTCTGGTTAGGCTAGGATCTGATGCTGCAAATCTGTCATTTAACTAAATAAATAAATAAATAAATAAATAAATGAATGAATGAATGAATAAATGAATGAATGAATAAATGAATGAATGAATGAATAAATGAATGAATAAATAAATGAATAAATGAATAAATGAATGAATAAATAAATAAATAAATGAATAAATAAGTAAATGAATAAATAAATAAATGAATAATAAATAAATGAATAAATAAATGAATAAATAAATAAATGAATAAATAAATAAATAAATAAATGAATAAATAAATAAATGAATAAATAAATAAATAAATAAATGAATAAATAAATAAATGAATGAATAAATAAATGAATAAATAAATAAATGAATAAATAAATAAATAAATAAATGAATAAATAAATAAATGAATAATTAAATAAATGAATAAATAAATGAATAAATAAATAAATGAATAAATAAATAAATAAAGGAATAAATAAATGAATAAATGAATAAATAAATAAATGAATAATTAAATAAATAAATAAATGAATAATTAAATAAATAAATGAATAATTAAATAAATAAATAAATGAATAATTAAATAAATAAATAAATGAATAATTAAATAAATAAATAAATGAATAATTAAATAAATAAATGAATAATTAAATAAATAAATAAATTAATAAAATAATAATTAAATAAATAGTTAAATAAATAAATAAATAAATGAGTGCCATTTGTAATTTATAAATATAATAAACATCACTTATTTGTTTATAAGCTGGACTCGTGGTTTTGCTTTGTATGAGGACTGACTTGATGAATTGACATATAAATTTGGGCGAGACACATGTAGGATGATTATGGTAATCAATTGAACTAAAAAACAAGAACTAATTTTGTTAAGATAATGTTGATTTGATGATAGTCATTTTAAGCCTGAAAAGTTTAATGTTTTTTTTTTCATTTTCATTATTCTTAAAAACTTACTTTTTTAAAGAAAGAGAAAGGTTTGAATGAAACTTACATCAAATTTCTGGGGGTTTGTGAATTCTTGCGTCTTTGTGATGATGTTCATATGTGAAAACTGTCAAATAAGTGACTATAAATAGTTTTGTAACAAGGTTTTCCGCAAATATCTGTTTGACTAAAAAAGACTATCGTTTTTGAGAAATCTTCAACAATTACAAAAACCTTTCCCAGTCACAAGTTGCCTAGCTTGAGAGTTCATTATTCACATTCTTTGCTCTAACATTCACGGGCAATATGAATTAGAACAAATACATAGAAAGCATTGCCAAGGCTGCTGCCAAATTGTGCTAGAAAAATACTCATTAATAAAATAAGAAAAATACTAAAAAGCCACCAATTGCACATGCATGGAATATTGTTACCACATGTGCATGGAATATTGTTACCACATGTGCATGGAATATTGTTGCCACATGTGAACGAGACCACATGTGCATGGAATATTGTTACCACATGTGAATGAGGCCACACATGCATGGAATATTGTTACCACATGTGCATATGATATTGTTGCCACATGTCATGGAATATTGTTACCACATGTGAGTGAGACCATACATGCATGGAATATTATTACCACATGTGTATAGGATATTGTTTCCATATGTGAATGAGACCACATGTCATGGAATATTGTTGCCACATGTGCATGGACTATTGTTACTACATGTGCATGGGATATTGTTGCCACATACGGAATGGTCTATATTTTCTATTAGGTAAGATCCAAAAAAGAGTTCCTGATCCAATAGATCCTGCACTGTCAACCAAGTTCTAACCTATGTCCCATCACCACAATGTTGCATCTCTGCATTTGAATGTTTTGACGAACTCGTACACTGATGCCCCCTCAACGTAAATACTCCTGACTAATTTGATAAGCAGAAAGTCCCATGTCTTTGCTGTGAGGTATCCTGATACTGGAGAGCTTTGTACTCTGAAAGTTTCTTCCCTTGCTAAAGTTTGGGCGAAAACTAAATTCAAAGTAAACATTTATTTAACATATGAAGTTATTTTGTCAGATTTTCAAAGTCAGACCCAAATCCATTTTAATTTGGCAAATCAAACTCTGTTTTTGATGAGCCAATTTTCATTTAATAGAGTTGTACCATGTTATTGGCAATATAATAACATACTTTCCTATAATTAGTGTTAAAAAAAATTATATAGTCCATGATAGCTAATCTAAAACATTTTTAAATAATCACCTAAAAATGAAAATTAACAAGGAGTATAACTCATTTTAGATTGAAAAATATGATAGAAGTTATCTAACTCATGTGCAAACAAATAAAAGTTATAACTTATGGTGACTTCATTGTATTCTGGCCAACGTTGAGTAAGTACTTCTGCAGTTTACAGGTTGTGTTATTTTTTTAGATAGGATCTTCAAGTTAAATTAATTTTTATAGTATCTTTTGGTTATTAAATTGTTAGGTGAAGGTACAAAATAGTTAACAAAGTCTCTTTCCTCCTAATGTTAAGAACGGGTTTCTTAATGATCACATTATTTAAGCATGGTCCAAAAACTGCAGAAGTACTAGTACAGATGATCAATTATATTTTGGAATTTTTGAGATGAGGATTGATTATTTTTTTTTTTTATGGTACTTATCAAGGCTTGATCACTCAAGGATAAGGGTTAATGAGTGTACAATGTGTACATGTGGCAACTGAGATAACAGCATATATATTATTAGTAAAGGAAACTGGCTAGAAATTGACTATTTAAGGGGTCAGCTCAAAAAAAATTGTTTACATTGAACTTGAAGACGACCATGTTGTAGTCAGCTGGAAAGCAGACTAGTGGAACAGAGTTCCACAGATGAACAGTTCTAGGAAAGAAGCTTTGTTCATGTAACTTGCCTTTAGATAGAGGGTGGGATAAATTATTGATAGTGGTTGTAAGTAGACAAGTGCTTTTTGTGAATGCTTGGCATGAGGGGCATAGATTGAAGTTCAGATGAGCGCATGCTGTGAAAATAATGATAGAGCAGAGTCAGGATTGCAGCCTCTCTACTGTGGGAAAATTATTTGGATTATTCAAACTACTGTTATCATCTTCAGTGCTATTTTCACCATGTTTCAGCAAATGGAACCTCCAACCTTCTTCAGGTGTATCTGTCAAACTTGAGAATTTTCCTGTAAAACTCAGGAATCTGTATGAAATTTCGAATAGAACCCTTTATTTAATCCACAAGTGTAGCGTGCTCTCATTCCATCTGTCATGACTAGGTAGAAATTGTAAGTAATTCACAACAGTATTTCGACTGTTGTAGCACTGACAATTGAACCTTCAACCTCCAGAAGAGTGTAACTTACAATTGAATTTTACATAGTACTTTATCCACTACACCAAAGGTTTTTGCGCAAAAATCTGTTGAATGCAAGCAACACTCAAAATGCAAATAGGATTGCATCTTTATCTTCTTCCCAATTCCATCCTTAGCACTTCTTATCTTATCCTTGGCCTCCCCTGTGAACTAGACCTGCCACCTCAACTGTTCTGCATCTACTAACCCAAATACTCTCATCCATTCTCTTATAATCACATTATCATCATCATATTCAGGTTACCGTTTGTTTTACACACTTGCATGTCTTGGACAGGTTTCAGAAATTGATATACAAACTAATCTATCTCTGGCCAAGTCTTTTTCTCTCTCAAATCCATCCTTGTCACTTCCTATGTTTTCCTTGGCCCTTCCCTGCCAACTGACTCTGCCACCTCAAGTGTTCTGCATCTATTAATCCAAACACTCTCACTAATTCTTTCAACATGACTAAACCAACAAAGTCTCCTGGTCTTCACACATTTCTCTATAAATCTAATTTTAATCTGGACTCATCAAATCTAAGCCTGTTTATAAGACTCACATTACACATCTATCATATAACAATAATTTTAGAAAGGAGAATTATGTTCTGACATGCATAATTTCAGTCAACAAAGAAGTTATGGTAGAAGTTTTCTTTAAACAACAAGCAAAAAGTTTGATTAGACAATTTTGGTGAAACTTAAATATTACAATGTAACCTAAAAAAATTCAAATGAGTATGGTCTTCCATACTGAAAATGGTTGATATTGTATCAGTAGTGATAATGTCATATGGCTATGTCTTATATGGACAGTTTTTGGAATCCAAAGATTTCTCTATTTTTTGTTTGGAAGTGACATGAAATACGCACCTTGTTTTTGACCATTACTTTTTGAAGATGCAAAAACTTTGGGTTATTAGCCACAGATTTTGGAACAGTTATAGAAGCACAGGCAAACAAAGGGACGAGTCCAACGAGGGAACGGATACAGAGAGGAACAATCTCATCGGAATGGAGAGGGAGTAAAACGTCATAGAAAAATTGATCTTCTTCATCCCAGAAACCTGGAAGAGAAATGAGAAAAAATTATCAGGTATAATATAATCGTTAGCATACAAAATGTACAAAGAATAGTTTTGAGTTGTAAGCTATTATCGTTTCAGAAAAGAGAAATGTTGTTCCAAACAAAATGGCAGCATCAATCGAGAAAAACTTTGAATTGTAAAAGTTTGCAGATGAAGACAAAGAATAGTTTCCAGTAGGTAGCCAATCTGAAGAAGTCTTGAGACGAAGAGTAGAGTTCCTTCCTGTGTGAGGATGAAAAGTTATGTGCAAAAATTCTCAAGAAATTCAGTATATTTTTTTTAAGTGATTCCGGTTTCTGATTGGTTGATACAAGAGCGTGGTTCCATTATTATCCCTGTTTACAAATATAACCTTCCAATTTTTTGTAACCATACCCACACAGTTATAGTAAAAATATTGCAACAATTTGTGTAGCATTATCGTGACTTCTGTTCCTTTACAGATAATTATGTGTTGTTTATCTTAGAGCAGTCAAACATTTTATCTCTCCTGGATGAGGTATCTCTCATAGTTTCTTCCTTGATCTTGAGATTACACATTATTAATAGAGATAATTTTTGAATAAGTTAGCTTTGAAAACCGATGATGATGATGATATCAAGGACGCATTTGCAAAATATATACCAAATGCAAGGGAGATAACTACATTTACAAAGTGTACAATCCTATAAGAATTATATCTTTTGACAAGAGAATTTTAATCACTGAAACTTTAACAAAGAAACAATGGTATTTAATAAACTAGTGTAAGATTACAGTCATAATCTTGGTTATTAGTTTTACTATGTTTCCACTGATGTAACCTCCAACCTTGTTCGGGTGCACTTTTTTGAGAATGTGCATTTAGAAAAGCAAAAACACAGTTATTTCGATGGAATTTGAACCAAACTTTTTTTTTTCCTTTCTGTAACACGAATTAAACATTTGCATTACATTTGCCTAAGTTCATTTCCTTCAATCCAAATTGGGTAGAAGCACGATAAAATGTATTTGGGTTATTCTAACTAATATGATCATTTTGGTTGTTACTTTTACAACGTTTCCAGCCATGTAACCACTGATTCTATTCAGGTACAGGTAACCTCTTTGAGAACATGTATCTAGAAGTATGGGTCTTTCTTTCTTTAACACTAACATCCTGCATTAAAAGTCAAATAGTGCCAAATCAGCAACAAACAATTTCTTATTTAATGGTGACATGTTTGAATCTTCAACTTAAAATCATTGATAGCAACATTTTCTCTCTCTACCCTTCCATATCTCCTCACTGGCTTTCCCTCTCTCTCCCCTCTCTAAATCAGAAGAGATTTCTAATTTATTACAAAGATATCCAATAAAGTAAAGTGAATTTAATCCTGTCAAAGTAACTACCATAGATGTATACACACAAATGGAGTCACATGAACAAGATCTTGGATCGTTCCGGGTTGAACATGGAACTTCTTGAGTTGATTTACTTTCCTGAGCAACGCCGGGACACAGGTCAATTAGTTTTCCTAATTTCATGTAAAAAAACATTCCAATAGCCAATAAAAAAAGCTATTTACCGAATGAAAATGTTTACAACTTCAAAGATTTTTTTTTAGATAACAGATAAAATTATTGTTTCCTTAATTTTCGAGTTAGTATTGAAAACAAAGCAAGTAATCATCAGCTAAAAACAAAAAAAAAAATTAGTTGTTTACATTTTCAGTGTCCAAAATTCTGTTCCTAAAAGACAATTTTTATGATTTCGAGCTTTGTAAATGTAGCCATCTTTTTCTTTCTTTTTTTCATAGTAGTCACCACTTATCAAGGCCCTGAGGCCACTTGAGGATAAGGGCTAATGAGTGTACAGTAGTCAATGGGACAATATCGTAGTAATTGTTAGTAGTGGAAACTTGGTAAATTGGATTCCTTAAGAGGACAGCTCATCAAGAATTTGTTTATGTTGGACTTGAAGACAATCAAATTGTTGTCTCCATTACATTTCTGCACATGTGCCTAATCAAATACAGTTGTTGGCTCAGAGTATTCAGAAGTTATTCCCCTTTAACCATATTACTTGCAAACCTGAGAGTGTACGGTTCTAATAGGAAGTACAAAGATTCAGAAAGAGGCTTTTCCTTTTTTTTCCTGGTTTTTGGTTTGAAGCCAGTCAAAAATGTCTGACGAACATTCCATCTTAGCATGATATTCAGGACAGATGCATCAGATATTCTCTTTATGAATTATCTTTCCTCATCAGCTATTGTACCCTGTAAAAGCAGAAAGAGTACCTTTTGCTGCCTTGACAGGGTACAAAACCGTCTTTGAAATCTAGTGAACAATGTCCTTTTCTCATTCCTGCTACCTCTTTCTCACAGAAAAAAACATTCTGAGTCTATCGCTGCTCTGTTGTTACTCTTATGGTAAGTGCTCGACTGAGTTTCAATCCATGGTCACCCTGTAAGACGTTCACAACAAATATTAGTCTAACTACAATAACTGTCAAAAATTTCCCTCACTCTATCTCTGCCTAAGTCTAAAAATCTTTCCTAGAACTGCCTATCTGTGGAACACAATACCATGGAACTGCTTCCCAGTTGACTATAACATGGCCGTTTTCAAGTCTAAAATAAATAAATTTTTATTGAGCCGCCTTCTTATATAATTAAACACAACCCAAGTTCCACCATTACTGATCATCATGGTGTTGTCTCATCATCTTCATAACACTCATTAGCCTTATCCTAGAATGGTCTCCAGGCTTTGATAAGTGATCGGTCCAAAGAAAATATATATATATAATTATTCTCATACGTACAGACACTAGTATTTCATGCTTTTGCAATCATCAGTGCAGGAATTGACAATTCCTACTGGTCAGGAAATTCAGACCCAGCTATATTACCCCCAGGCCACTAACAATTTTCATGAGAATTAAGGGAAATTGAACACCTATAAATGTCAAATGCAGACACAACCTATCTTTGCCAAGGTTGCTGGGAAAATGGTGGGATCGTTTTACCACTCCAATAGATATCTCAATGCTGATACAATTCTCTACCTGTATAAGAGCCAAGTACGTCCAAGGATGGAGTACTGTTGCCACATTTGAAGCAGAGTTCAAAATAGACTTTGTAGCTTAGTGAGGGATGCCCTTTTCTCTTCCCTGTAACCTCTTTCCCACAGAAGAGACGTTGCAAGCCTGTCTCTGCTTTAGCGTTATTTTCATGGCAAGTGTTCATCTGAGCTCCAATCTATGGTCCCCCCCCTTGTCCTGACTTTCACAAAAAATACTGGTCTAGCTGAAACCACTATCAATAATTTCCCCCACTCTTTATCTGTGCCTAAACCTAAATGTAGATTCCATGAACAAAGCTTCTTTCTTAGAACTGCATGTCCAACTGACTACAATATGGTTGTCTTCAAGTCTAATATGAACAAATTCTTGATGACCATCCCCTTAAGTAATTCCATTTACCAAATTTCCACTGCTAATGATGACATGTTCTCCTTGACCACTGTACAGTCGTTAATCCTTATCCTTGAGTGGCCTCTGGGCCTTGATAAGACATGATTTTTTTCTTGTATAAAAAAATTTTTTTTTTAAACCTTAAACAGTCAAGAGGGCTCAAATGAGCAGAAACTGTCAAAAAGTCATAGTTTTCAACTATGACCTTTTCTACTGATGGCAACTATCATTCCCAGAAAATATTCAACCATTAATCTTCTTTACTGTTCACAGCTATCATTGCCAGATGTCTTCAAAGTAAGTCTTATTTACTTTTGCAATTTCCACGAATATCTTTATAAATTATTTACCCTGGCAATAGGACAGGGCACGTTTGAAATAAGTGTTTCTGTTTAGAGCACAATAGGAGCATGATACTTTTGCATTTTAAACTTTAATTCACCTTAATATATAAAATAGATTCATAAAATTATTAACAGGTTCTCTACAGTGCAATGTAGAATACAATGTATTGTGGACTAAGTTACTGTGGGGAGACATGTGAAGCTTTCTCCTAGTGCAACAATATAGTGGGTCTCTAACTAGAGTAGGTAATCAATTGATTTGATTGAAAAATGGGCAATTCAAACAATTTTAATGACAATAAAAGTATTGGAAGTGTTGAACATTCGTTGATCCTTATTTAATCCCAAGCAACATTTGGTCTCCCTGCTAGTTCTTTAAATAGTTGAATATTCCTAGTTTTTCTTTCCAGGACAATTGAATAAAAATAAAGATATAAATTGGTTGTTCATATCATTTGAAATCTTCAAACTACTGTTCTCATCTTGAGTATGATTTTCACAACATTCCAGTCGATGTGACCTCTGACCTTTTTCAGGTGCATCTTGTCAAACTTGGGAATGTTTCTGTCGAACTCAGGAATTTGGATGAAATTTCAAACAGAACCCTTTACTTCACATGACTGGATAATTGTTCTACGTAATTTGCAATTGTATTTTTCGGTCGCTCACACTAAGAATTGAACCTTCAACCTTCAGAAGAATATAACTTTTACAGTTGATTTTTTCAAGTACTCTAACCACTCGTCCACAGGTCTAGAACTGTTAAGTTCTAGTACTAATTTTGGAGCCTTAAACCTATTTTATTTCTCGTTGTGAATATCACTATTTATTACTAATTATTATTATCATTATTATTTTATATCACTATATATATATTTATTTATTATTTTTTTTAAAAACAGTAATCTATGTACATCTATATATTAGTGTATACATATTATTGTTTTCATTCATTACTTGTATATATTATCTATTATTTATAATTAACAGTTCCCATATCGTGTTAAATTCTATACTAGATCTACTTAGTAATTGACTGTCATCCAGCATATGTGCGGCTTCTTTGAGTTATCTTACTCTCCACCGTTTTTCTTTGCCTATAATTTTTACTTCGTCCTATAATCGTAGATGGTTTCTCTTTTCCTTCCTGATATGGTCAACCATATCTGGATTTTCAATCTCTTCACATCTTACGGATTTTTGATGTTCTTTTACACATACTTTTATAGTCTCCCACCTTTGTATAGTCTTCCACATTTACATGGAATTTCATGTACACAGTTCTTAGTCAGGATTTTTTCTGTAAGAGGCTTCACCCACACAAGTTGTTTCTGGAGAGTTGAATTGCTTCTGAATATAGTCTTGATGTCATATGGATTACATATTATTATGGTTTTTCTGACAAGCCTTTAATGTATGGTATCTGTTATATCCCGTTTTGACGGTATATAATAACATGACAAAATACGCCGAGTGGAATGCGTAACAAAAAGGTTTATTCGTACTTCGAAATAATACACAATACAAAATGGCTGCTCGCCTTGAAGTTGATATACGCGTAAATGAAAGTAAAGGAAAAAAGTAACTTAACGTGTGTGAGCGGAACGCTCGTCCTGGGAGCTTGGTTAATCCTGACTACACTTGGAGAGTGTAAGCCGCGAGACGGTCGGGCTAGTGCGTACCACTGAACTGACTCCAAGACAATTCAAGACGCTCTTTTATACACCGTTTCGTATCCGGTGCTATCCGTAATTATGTCCCTTATAACACCTCCCCCTGAAGCTGAAATCTTCCCGATTTTAGCTTTAATATCGCTTCCGTTTAGGATCAAGACTTAAACGCCTGATGACTTTCCTTTTACGTGTGCTTTTCCTTTTGGTCAAAGTTTCCTTTGGTAAAGAATTCTGTCCAGCCCGTGCGGTATGTTCAGGAGATACATTCATGGGTCCATGTATACCCACCGGTTTTGGAATGTCAAATGTGTCGCACAGCGTTTCCATTGGGATTTCCTCTGTATTATCCGTAATTCTGGAACGGATTTGATTAACATGTCTTTTACAGACAAAACTGGGACCTTGAATAGTATAGACCATGTTCCCAATTCTTTTCTTAACAATACCGTCCACCCAATGATTTTTTCCATTCTGAAAATTTTTAAAATAAACTTTATCTCCTGGGGAATAGCACTTTACCTTAAAGTTTTCTTTTCTGGTAACTTTCTTTTTATCCGGTAGAAGTCTATCGAAAATGGATCTAATTTTTCTGGCGAACATAAGTTCTGCAGGGGATGAATTTATATCATTGTTTGGATTTGGGGTTACTCTGTAGATCGCTAGAAATGTTTGTATTGTCCGCTCATCTGTGTCAATGTTCATGTTTTTCCTTAATGCCCACTTAAACGTGTCCACAAATTTTTCTGCCAACCCATTCGACCTAGGATGGTAAATAGGCGTCGTGATGTGCTGTATATCCAGTGAGTTGCAGAATTCTCTAAATTCGTAACCTGTGAATGCTGTACCATTGTCACTCACTATGGTCTTTGGTACACCAAACCGGCTGAAAATTTCGTCAAGTGCACTTACAGTGTTCCTTGATGTTGGATGTCTGATCTTGAATATCTCCGGCCATTTGGAGAAAGAGTCCACTACAATTAAGTAAAAAAAACCTTTTAGGGGTCCGGCATAATCAATATGCAGTCGTGACCAGGGCAAGTCCATCTTCGGCCACAGGGTCATTTTTACAGGCGGATCTCGGGCTGCTAATTGACATCCTTTGCACGCTTTGACACAGTTTTCCACCTCTTTATCCATACCAGGCCAATATACGTAACCTCTAATTAGGGATTTCATCCTTGAAATGCCAGGATGACCTGTGTGAAATTCGTTTAGCATTCTTTTTCGTAATACCTGTGGAATTACGATTCTATCGGCATACATAAGCACATCTTCGCAAATGGAAAAAGGTGTAATTTCTCTTGCCATCTTATTTCTTTCCGTCCGTCCTACTTGATTTTTCATTTGCTTTATAAAAACGTCTTTTGCAGATTCTCTTTTAATCTCTTCTAGAGTTACCGGGAGTTCACGGATCATATTGCATATTGAATTTGAGCATTCGCTTTCATCTTTAAGAGCTGCAATTACCGTCTCTTCGAAACTTTCATTTCTTTTTGGAATCAACCTTGACAGTGCATCCGCGTGTCCTAACTTTTTTGATGACACATGCTCCATCTTAAACTGATAGTTTAAGAGAGTTACAACCCATCGCTGTAGTCGATTTGCAGTATGCGTAGGGATGCCTTTCTTCGATCCAAATATCGTGATTAGTGGTTTATGATCCGTCTGTAATATGAAGTTTCGTCCATGGAGAAAACGGTTAAACTTTTTGACTCCAAATATTATTGAGAGAGCCTCCTTTTCAATCTGGCTGTAGTTTTTCTCAGCTGCAATCAAAGTTCTTGACGCGTGAGAGATTGCTTTTGTTGTTCCATCCTCATACTTGTGGAGTAATGCAGCACCAACTCCGTAATCACTGGCGTCCATTGCTAGTACAATCTCTTTCTCTGGATCGAAATGTGCTAATGCCAGATCTGATAGTAAACATTTCTTAATTTTCTGGAAAGCAGACTCACATTCCTTTGTCCAATTCCATCTACTGCCTTTTTTTAGTAGCTCGTTAAGAGGAGCTCTCAAATTATGTACATTAGGGATGTATATCGCATAGTATTGTACCAATCCCAGAAATGACTGTAGTTTTGATACTGAGTCTGGGGCAGGCATCTTATCAATTGCTTCGGTCCGTTGTGGATCTGGCCTTCGTCCATCTTCGTCAATTATTTGACCCAGGTATTTGATCCTTTTCATGAAGAAATCACATTTCTCCGGACTCAATCTGAAACCAAACCCCTCTATTCTCTTAAGTACTTCTCTCACGTGCTTCTTGTGCTCTTGCAAATTACTGCTCTTTATCAAGATATCGTCAAGGTATGCCATCGCAAATTCCAACCCTGCGAGCATCGTATCCATTATTTGTTGAAACAAAGCAGGGGCGACCTTTAAGCCAAAAGGAAGCCTCTTTAGCTTGAAGATACCCTTGTGCGTATTAATGCACAGGTACTTTGAACATTCATCATTGACCTTGATTTGCAAGTACGCGTCTGAGAGGTCTATCTTGGAAAAAATTTTTCCTCCGTTAAGTTTTGAGAATAGATCTTCTGCCGATGGAAGGGGATAATTGTGGTCCTTTAAACAGTCATTAAGGCCTGTTGAGAAGTCTGCACAGACCCTGATTTTGTTATTTTTTTTCTTCACATATACCGTCGGGCTGGCCCAATCCGTATGGTCAACTTTTTCAATAACCTCTAACTGTTGAAGTCTTTCCAACTCCTTCTCGATTGCGTCCATCGATGAAAACGGTACATTTCTTTTAGGTTTGAACACTGGGGTGGCATCTTTCTTCACTTCAAATTTGGCTTCTACTTTCACACAATGTCCAAGTCCTTCAGCAAAAACCCTTGGAAATTCTGCTTTTACATCGTCCAGAAAGTCTTCCACTTGGTTTGCTTTCTCTGTGTTCAGCCTATTACAAAAAGAATTAACTGGTCGCTCCCATAAGTTAAACAGGACAAACCAATCCACTCCAAACAGACTTGTGTAACTTCCTGGAACCACGTACACTTTGGACGTGCGTGTCTGACCATCAAATGTCACGTTGCACCTCAGTTCTCCTTTAAATTACAACTTTTTGCCGCACACACTCCTCGCCATCTTGCTGGTTTCCATTAGTTCGGGTCGACCGATCCTTCTCCAGATATCTTCATCTATGATGCTGATGTCCGAACCACTATCCAGGAGTAATGTTACAGGATGTCCATTTATGTGAACACTGACATACTTACACCTTTCGCAACTTTTCTCTTTCCTTGTGCGAAGCGCATTCACTTTGTCAGTCTTTCATTTTTTCTTCTGGTCACAGTACGTTCCCTTGTGGCCTTTGAACCCACATTCGTAACATATCTTATTCCTGAACCAGCAGGTCTTTTTGGTGTGTCTCGTACTTCCGCAACATTCACAATTTTGGTACTTGTGCATTCTAGGGGTCCTTTGTCTTTTTACATGTTGTACCTTGTAAACGCTTTTTTCTTCAATGCGGGTGTTGTCTCTCTTGATATTAATGAGACGTTGACATTCCTCGGTAACTTTTTGTAAAGTTATATTTGGGTCCGACTCCATAATTGTCAGGATCCGGGATCTGATATCTTTGTCCCTTGGTTCTGTGAGCCCCTGTACAAAGATTAAACATTTAAATAAATCCGCAGAAATTTCATTTAATTTAAATGATTCACATAAGCAATTTACAATACAAGCATACTCTAAATAGTCTTCAGATTCCGATTTCTGTAAATTCAAACATTTATATCTAGAGTGGAAAAGGCTATCTCTTTTATCAAATATTCTAGACAACGTATTAATTGTCTCTTCAAAGGCCACTTCCTCTGGTTTTTTGGGTAAAATTAAGTTAGTGTACTTAGTGTTTTCGTCAGTACCCAGTTTTTGGAGCAACAGCGTGACTTTTTCTTCGTCGGTCCAGTCCGAACACCTCTTTGTAAAAACTGTTTCATACCTTCTATAGTATGCTGGCAATGTAACACCAGTATCGGGAGAGTAGTGAAATTCCGACAAAGAATTTGAAATACCTTCTGCAGAAAAATTCGTTTTTTTTTCAGTTGTCAAGGTTTGAATTAATTTTTCCAAATTTTTTTGTTGAGTCGACATTTGGCGTTGAAGTATTTTTGTTTGTTCTTGTTGTGCCTCTAAAGTTTTTTGTGTCATTTCTTGCTGTTGTTGTTGCAGCTGTTGTTGTTGCACTAAGAATTGTTGTGTCATTTTTGACTGTTCCTGAACGCTAAGAGTTAGCACTTTCGTCAACTCAGCCAATTGTTCCATATTTAAAAAAAAAATGTCTTTCTAAAATTTACAACAATGATTCCACAAAATTTCGTAAGTATACGTTTTTCGCCAATTAGCAACAAGTCTTGCAAGAATAAATGTTTCCACACAGTTCATACAATTTAGCAATAGTAATTCTGCCTCAACGTAATTTTACACAATAATACTTTTCAAATTTACACAACGAATAATGCCCGAAAATGAGCAAACTGTTTTTCAACAAAAATACGGTTGCACGAAAAAAAAAAAATTAAATTATAACAATAGTCTGTTTAATTTAGAGAAACAAAAAATCGTAAAAGTTCTTTTTTTTTTTTTCCAAAAACGTAATCCAAAGGTGCCGGGTTCGAATTCCGCCTGCGTTCCTCACATATTTTTTTCTTCAAAAAATATAAATAAAGTTCACTTTACCTTGTCAATATCTTTCAAGTACAATTTTATTACCTTTCCGTGAGTTCATATCGGAGAAATCCGTACTTTATGTAAGACAATTTCGAATAGTTCTTTGCCGTACGTGTTCAGTAACGAAATCCTTGTAAATTTGAATAGTACACAGTCCTATTAGTACGGTAATTTATCTCTGTTAAGAGATAAGAATCATCCTTGTCGCCAACTGTTATATCCCGTTTTGACGGTATATAATAACATGACAAAATACGCCGAGTGGAATGCGTAACAAAAAGGTTTATTCGTACTTCGAATAATACACAATACAAAATGGCTGCTCGCCTTGAAGTTGATATACGCGTAAATGAAAGTAAAGGAAAAAAGTAACTTAACGTGTGTGAGCGGAACGCTCGTCCTGGGAGCTTGGTTAATCCTGACTACACTTGGAGAGTGTAAGCCGCGAGACGGTCGGGCTAGTGCGTACCACTGAACTGACTCCAAGACAATTCAAGACGCTCTTTTATACACCGTTTCGTATCCGGTGCTATCCGTAATTATGTCCCTTATAACAGTATCCAAACTGTGGTGAATTTCCAGGTTGTGTTCTTTGATGTCTGGTCCAGATTTCTTGAACCAGACATGCTCTCTGGATAGTTGTTTTGGTGAAGAGTTTCTCTTAAACTGTCCATATCGTCTTGATATGTATTGTTATTACTACATATTGCTTTGCTTGATGTTGTACACAACAGACGCTTCCCTTTCTTTACATTATATGGATGGTGCGAGTCAAAATTTAGGTACTATCCAGTAAAAGTTAGCTTTTGGTATACTGATAACATAAACCTCTGACTGAAATTGGTGGATTATGAAAAATAAAAAAAGATAAAATGCTGATAAAAAAACCTTCAGATTTAGATGCTCTTGCCAACATCTTGAAGATGAGGAATCAAACCAGACTTTGTGGTGCCATTAATCCTGATACTCTGTGAAAGCTATTCATCAGACTTGCTTCATGACTCAAACTGCAGTTCTGGAATCTATGATTTTAGGCCTACTTAACTTTGTCCTATTTATTATGTTCACCAGATCTCTCCCTCACAAACATGGTGTAGCTAATCTCAGTTTTTTTTTTTATAAATACTATCATGGCATGTGTTCTTCAGAATTGTTTGATTTATTCACTGCTTCTTTTGTTCCAGCTCGTTTGGCTCATTGGTCTAGTGGTTTTCATCAATCCTTTGTTTTGATACCTCATTATAATACAGCTTCTTATTCCAGTAGCTTCTTTTCAAGAACTGCAGGCCGACCTACTAAGCCAGCAGGACATCCAGTGAAACTTCCTGATACTTGCAAGTTGATTTTGGCAAGGATCATTTATTAATCATCATTTGCTTCCCCATTTTTCTTTTCAATTTTTATTATTTCACTATTGTTTAATGTTTCTTGTTATATTCCTGCAATGCTAATAACAGATATTTTCCCATTTTGGCTTGTTGTTCTTGGCCTTGCTTGTAATCTATTAATAAAATTGTACTAAAAAAAAATATTTTAATTACCAAATTGTTATATCCTTACTTTAAATAAGAATACAGCAAGAAACACAGGATTATGAGTGAAAGACAAAGGGGTTTATTTACAAGGGAATACATGTGAAATAAGAGTTACTCAACATATTTTCTTATTCTCTTCCTGTCTTTTTTCCTTCTGCCTCGATCACTTCAGAGGGTCAATATATCCATAGTTCATTTCATCTTTGAAGGGATGTTAAGTTATTCCATTACATCACCTTCCTCCCAAGCTAAATTCTTCCATAGAATTTTGCTTCTAACATTTTTTCCTTTTTAAACTTTGTCCAAAAAAATTTGGTGCTTTTCCTTTTACTTCTCCTCACCATTTTTGTTTGCCGATTTTTTACTTTTGGAGAATGACTGGATTTCTGAGTTACTGGTACTTGCTTGTTTGGAGGTTGTATATGGAAAGTGTCATATAGCACTTCCATTGGTAACTCTTGGTTTCTGACTGTTTCTATGTATCGGGGTCTCAGTTGGTTAATATGATTTTTGTGGAAAAAAGTCTGCCCTTTTATAATGTAAACCATTCTCCCAATTCTTCTTGAGATTATGCATTCTTACCAAAAACTCTTCCCTGCCCGATAATTTTTGAAGAAAACTTTATCCCGTCATTGTAAGTCTTGTACCTTACATTATCCTTGATACTTTTTTTTTACTTTTTCTCTTGGGATTAACCAGTCGAACACCGAACGTACCTTCCTGGCAAACAGAATTTCAGCTGGGGATAATTTAGGATTTGGATTTGGTGTTGTCCTATATATTGCTAAAAAATTTTTAATGCTTTTTTCTTCCGTGTTAATGTTATTATTCTTTTTTAAAGCTCGTTATAAAGTATCAACAAATCTTTCCGCTTGTCCATTTGATCGAGGGTAAAAAGTTGGTGTTGTAATGTGTTCAATGGCCAGTGCCTCACAGTAGTGCTTGAATTCTTGACCTGTGAACAGAGTGCCATTATCAGTAACAATTGTTTTCGGAACTCCGAACCGACTAAATACCTCGTCCAGCGCTTTCATTGTGTTTGCCGCTGTAGGGTGTTTGTATTTAAAAATTTCTGGCCATTTTGACATACTATCTACGATTACTAGGTAATAATATCCCTTCAAAGGTCCTGTGTAATCGATATGGATGCATGTCCAGGGTACATCTGTTTTAGGCCAAGGTTGCGTCCGTATGAGGGGAGATCTTGTAGCTAGTTGGCAACCTTTACATAATTTCACCATTTTCCCAATGTCCTGATCCATTCCAGGCCAGTATGTGAATCCTCTCATTAGGGCCTTCATTTCGGAGATTTCAGGATGTCCCATGTGGAATTCTTTTAGGATTTTCTTTTGTAATACTTGCAGTACTACCACTCTGTCTGCGTACATCAGACTTTCATCACACATAGAAAACGGAAACACTTTTACTCCTTTTCTATCCTTTTCGTCTTGTCCCATTTGTTTTTTTTATCTTATTAATATATTTATCTGTTTTCGCAGCTTTCTTTATTTTCTCAAGTGTAACAGGAAGATCCCTAACAGTATTTATTAATATATCTGTTAGTTCATTTTCTTCTTTTAGTGCTGCTATAACAGTTTCTTCAAATTCAGGTTTACTGGAAATCAATCTCGACAAACCATCTGCATGGGCAATTTTACTAGATGCTAGATGTTTCATTTTGAAATTGTAATTGAGCAAAATAATACTCCATCTCTGTAATCTATTTGCCATATGAGTAGGAATCCCTTTTTTCGAACCAAAAATCGGTAGTAATGATTTATGGTCCGTTTCCAAGACCTTCCATGAATGAATCTATGAAACTTTCTCATAGCATACACAATCGCCAGACCCTCTTTTTCGATCTAACTGTACTTTCTTTCAGTGGGTAATAAAAGCCTCAAGGCGTGAGAAATTGGTTTAGTAGATCAATCTTCCATTCTGTGTAGAAGCACCGCTACTAAACCATATTCGCTAGCATCTGCCTCTACAATTAAATCCTTTTTCAGATCATAATGTGCTAACAAACATCTTTTAATTTTTTGGAATGCTTCCTCACATTCTTTTGTTCAGAGCCATTTTTTATTCTTCTTTAATAATTCATTTAATGGTGCTCTTAGTTCGTGCATACTTGGAATATAAGAATTATAGTAGTTTGCTAGACCCAAGAATGACTGTAACTTCATTACATTGTCTGGTCTAGGCATGTCTCTAATTGCTTCTGACCTATTTGGGTTAGGTCTTCTACCTTTCCAATCAATTATTTGTCCCAAATATTCAATCTTGTCCATACCAAAATTACATTTTCCGAGAGCCACTTTAAATCCATAATCTTCTATTTTCTCAAATACCTTCCGAATATGGTTTTTATGTTCTTCAACATTTTTGCTTCTTATCAAAATGTTGTCTAAATAAGCTATTGCCAAATCCAAGCCTGCTAGCATGGCATCCATAATTTATTGGAATAAATTTGCTGCTAGTTTCAACCCAAACGGTAATCGTTTTAGGGAAAATAATCCTTTATGAGTATTTATTGTCAGGTATTTAGAACAATCTTCGTGGACTTTGACCTGCAAATATGCTTCTGACAAGTCAATTTTTGTGAAAATTTTTCATCCATTTAATTTAGAAAATATTTCCTCAGGGTTAGGGAGTGGATAGTTATGATCGTTTAAGGAATCATTCAGTCCCGTCAAAAAATCTCCACGTACCTAATTTTTTTATTTTTTCTTTTTCACATAAACTGTGGGTGATGCCCATTCAGAGTTGTCCACTTTTTTTATTACTCTGATTTCTTCGTCTATTTAATTCTTTCCCGATTGTTTCTAATACTGAGTACCGTGCCTTCCTTTTGGGTTTAAACACTGATTTCACTTCATCTTTCAGTTCAAATTTCACTTCCGTTTTAGTGCAACAACCCAGACCTTCAGAAAACACATTTTTAAAATCCTTCTTCAAATCCCCAACAAATCTTCCTGGCAGTTTGGGACTTTCAGATCCCGTCACATTTACTATTTTGCAAAATGAGTTTATTGGTTTCTCCCATAAATTGAAAAGTATCATCAAATCTATACCGAATAGATTAGAATTTTTTCCAGGTATCACATACATTTTAGTTTTTAATGTCTTTTCATTCAGAGTCACATTCGTATAAAATTCACCCTTAAATTTTAATCTATTTCCAGACATCCCTCTGGCAATTTTTTTTGTGCTTTGCAGAACCAATTTTCTTCCATGTTGTTTCATCAATTAAGAATATGTCATTTCCAGTATTCAAAAGACAGTTTACTTTCCAGCCATTCAATCTAACTTCAATATATTTCCTTTTTTTACTATACATGGACTCTTTTTTTAGAATCAATGGTCTTTATTTCAGGCTTACAGTATTTCTCCTTTTTGCATACTATTGACTTGTGTCCTTTACGCCCGCACTTATAGCATATTTTGCTTTTGAAGTAGCACTCTTTTGTGAAATGATTTTTTCCTCCACATGTCTTACAGTATTTTTTTACATAGTGGCCACCTTGTTTTACCCTTTGTGTTTTCTAACATTTTTCTCTTCGATACTAGTATTATCCTGTTTTAAATTTAACAGTTTCTGGCATTCCTCAGTAACTTTCTGTAAGGTTATTTCTATGTCTTGGTTCATAATGGATAATATCCTAGAACGAATCTCTTTATCCTTCGAGGATGTTAACCCTTGCACAAATATCAAGCATTTAAACATGTCCTCTTTTAGGTCTTTCAACTTAAATAACTCGCATTGGGCATTTACTCTCCCAGCATAGGCGATAAAGTCTTCATCATCTTGTTTCAAAATATTTAAACACCTATAACGAGTATAAAATAAGCTATCCCGTTCCCCGAAAATGTTCGATAAAATTTCTATAGTTTCTTTAAAAGAAATATCTTTGGGTTTCCTTGGGAGTATAAAATTTGTATACTTGGTATTTTCATGGGAACCCAGTTTTTGCAACAGTAAAATAATTTTTTTTTCATCCAGGCCTGACATCGTTTGGAAAAAATATTTTTGTATCTACGATAATATGCTGGAAACGTTAAGCCATTAGTTGGTTCATACAAAAATTCTGTCAGCGAATTTGCAATTCCTTCCGCAGTGAACAATCCTTTTTTTCTTCTTGTTTCATTAATACTGTTTTTAATACTTCATTTTGTTTTAACTGTTCTTTTTGTAAAAATTCCATCTGGCTTTGTTGAGCTGCCAGTGCTAATTGTATCGTTTTTGTAAACTCGGCTAATTGTTCCATGTTGAAGAATTTTTTCCTTTTTTTAAACACAGTAATAAAACAAAAGGTTAACAGTACCTGCACAAAGCATTAAATAAATTCACTAAATAATTTGTTTTTTTTAAAACCACAAAAGAAAAACATTCTTTTGTAGACAAGGTTTTTGCAACACACACGAAATTGACACTGAACCAACAGCATGCAAGCGTTCTTTTCCGCCATATTTTTTTTTCTTCTTATGAAACAAAAGAAATTTGAAATGGACAACTTTCAAAAATTGTTCTTTTCAATGCTTCGTAAAATGTCAATTTCTCTTTCTTTTTTTTTTCAGTAGGACTGTAACGGACTGAATTTTGATAAAATATAATTTACTTTTTGTGCGTGTCTTAGTTTGTTTTTTTTTTTAGTTGAATTTTTCCGTGCAGTATTTTTTCTCTTTGTTTTCCAATCTGTTTTTGGCTTAAAGTTTCCTTTTTGTGAATTCAAATCCTGTCGCCATTTGTTATATCCTTACTTTAACTAAGAATACAGCAAGGAACACGGGGTTATGTGTGAAAGACAAAGGGGTTTATTTACAAGGGAATACATGTGAAATAAGAGTTACTCAACCTCTTTTCTTATTCTCTTCCTGTCTTTATTCCTTCTCTCTCAGTCACGTGAGAGGGTCAATATATCTATAGTTCATTTCATCTATGAAGGGATGTTAGGTTATTCCATTATATCACAAATAAAAGTCATAAATTCTTATAAATGTTGATTTGACCAATTATATATTATATATTATATTATTATATATTATATTATTTGTATATATTATTTTATATATATATATATATATATAT
>NC_136482.1:9424062-9551562 GCF_053919585.1 Euprymna scolopes | reverse complement strand
CAAGCATGTTTCGAAGAGAGGGAGGGCCTCGAAACATGCATGTTTGTAGATTACGATTTTAAAAATAATTTTTTAAAAATAAAGAAAAAAATGCAATAATATGTTTATTTGAATTATTTGGACAACTGTTCTTATTTTGAGTGTTATTCACACAACGTTTCAAGAAGACCAGCATCTTTTTGGGAGGGGGAGGAGCAAAGACACGGGCCAATGTTTGACAAAATTCATTATTAGATTCATGCTGAATTTAGCCAATTTTTACAAATTTATGTAAACTATTGGAATATGCAGCCTGTATGAATACCAATTTTTATAAATGTTTGTAGTGTAATGAATGCTTTTCATTCACAAGTGTTGACTATTGACAGAGGGTAGAGGGCATCTACTATTACCTATAGCTAGTATTTATTCTTGTGATGTTGTGGAGATGTGTTATATATTAGGACCCTAGTTCAGTAAATAGAGATTATGTTAATTGCAGGGGGGGGCGATAGAATTTTTACCCTAGAAAAGACGACATGATTCCATTTCTATTTGATTTTCTTTTTTTGTTGCAGACCACCTACTAGTTGCCCAGTTGTGTACAAATTCCAAGAGTGATAGGAGCCTTCTATCATGTCTGAAAGTGACACAATGTTCAACGAGTGAGATCGGAGATGCACCGCTGTACAATTCATGCTCTCTACTGATCCACGTTATGACAACAGGACCATTGCCAGCACCCTCAAAATGCAAATCTGGACTTTTAAATGCTTGAGGATACAGCTCAACAAAGCTTCCAACCATGGTTATGATGTTTAATATGGTTTTAAGTGAGGTCCACATCAGGTCACTTCTCATCTTCGAAGTCAGCTGGAAAGTCAACACCAAGATGTGTACCTAAATGTGCTGAAGAGTGGTGACCTCCCCCCCCCCGGTGCAATCAGGTGGCAGTTGGCAGACCCTGGGTGTGGCAACAGGACTTAGCACCAACCCACAAGTCCAAAGAGACCCGGGCTTCAGAAGGAGTGCTACGACTTTGCACCTTTCTCCCACTGGCCTCCCTCCTACCCTGAACCCACTGGATTACTTCATTTGGTCATATGTCAAGAACATCACCAACATGACCTCCCACAACACCAAAGCCAGCCTGATTGCTGCCATCCACCGAGTATTCACCGAGCTCCCACCGGCACTTGTGGAAACGGCATGCTCCCAGTTCCAGACCCATATCAAGGTGGTGATTGAGGCTGAAGGTGGCTACATTAAATAGATGTCAGCTCTTCTACATAATCAAGTTATCTGAATTGATTTTTTCAATAAAAATTTTTAAATAAAGCTGTAGTGTTGTTTTCTTTAGGGCGACAAATTTATCGGCCCACCCTATAGTATGCATTTTAGCAAGGATTACATTAAGTAAATGTCAAGATAACTGGCGGCAAATGGAAATAGACCCAGATGCAGACGGTGTGATTGAAGCAAGGGGTGGGGTCGGTGGTTAGCTTCTGAGATAAAATGCACTAGAAATGCAGGTATTGAAATATAGGAAGCGATAACATTGTTTTTGAGGAAGGAAACAGAAGGATCTTTTTAAAAATCAGTTGGAGTTGGGTAGTAGGACAGACAAGATGTGTTCGACAACATAAAAATCTAAGTGAATGTTGCCTTGAGACTCTGCCCATGTGTCGCCATCATTAAGACAAAGAAAAGCAAATTACGAAGTAATGAGAATTAGATATTGGTCTCTCCTCCCATGAACAACCACTCTCAAAATAAAACCTTTGATAGCAAATAAGTCTCCACTGTGTTTCCATACATGAGTAGATTTGTCTTAATCTAACCAGAAAATCAACAACCACAAGGGGATCACGGCCCACCAACCGCGCACATATGTAAAACAAAAAAAAAATATTTTGTTCATTTATTTTCTTGATCGTTCTTGGGCGAAAACACAATTATGCAAAAGTGTGCACTTACGTAAACATCCGATGTGCAAACTTGTAGGAAATTTAAAATGTTACAGATATATATGTGTTTTTTAATTATGTATATATATATGTGGCAGGTGATTTTAAAATGTTACAGATATATATATTTTTTAATTATGTATATATGTGTGGCAGGTGATTTTAAAATGTTACAGATATATATATTTTTTAATTATGTATATATGTGTGGCAGGTGATTTTAAAATGTTACAGATATATATGTGTTTTTTAATTATGTATATATGTGTGACAGGTGATTTTAAAATGTTACAGATATATATGTGTTTTTTAATTATGTATATATGTGTGACAGGTGATTTTAAAATGTTACAGATATATATGTGTTTTTTAATTATGTATATATGTGTGGCAGGTGATCTTAAAATGTAACAGATATATATATTTTTTAATTATGTATATATGTGGCAGGTGATCTTAAAATGTTACAGATATATATGTGTTTTTTAATTATGTATATATGTGTGGCAGGTGATCTTAAAATGTTACAGATATATATATTTTTTAATTATGTATATATGTGTGGCAGGTGATCTTAAAATGTTACAGATATATATATTTTTTAATTATGTATATGTGTGGCAGGTGATTTTAAAATGTTACAGATATATATGTGTTTTTTAATTATGTATATATGTGTGGCAGTTCTCCCTGGATCGCCACCTTGTCGTGGTGGAGAACCTTGTGTGTTCCGATGAACCTGAGAGCGATGCCGTCCGGAGCCTAGGCTCCTGGTAGGGCCACCCATGGCGGTAAGGTTGAAGGGGAGGTTCCAGACAAAGAGTGATGATGACAATAATGACACAACGGCACTGAAGGCGGATGAAGGCTGCAACAGAAGAGAGTCTCCAGTCGTCGTGGTTCTCCATGCCATTGGTATCAGGCCCTCCTCTGCCAAGGGGCCGTGTGGTGGCTGCAGGCGCATCAGTCTCCCCACGTTAAAAGACACCACGCGCAGGCGTTCTCCCGAAAGGGAACACATCCTACTCTACATCATGGATGGAAAAGTCTTGTGACAGTCTTAGTCATTAAGCTCCCGGACTGAGGCAGAGAGAGCTCTCCCTTAATTCCCGGATAGAAAAAGTCCTGTGGCGACCAGGAAGTGGTGACAGGAGCAGGACAGTGTAGTCTGGCAGCTCCTAGCTGCAACCTGGCACATAGGCGGTGGGTGCCAGATTCAGTCGCTAACCTCACGGACCGAGGCAGAAAGAGTTTTTCGGCAGCTGCATCCATGACTGAGCAGCCCTGTTTAGGATCCACTCTGCTCACCCCAGTAGAGGAGGGGAGTTAGAAAAGGTACCCCTAAAAATAGCCTGCCTCAAAAAAACCCGTCTGGACTACCGCATCCAGAGGGATCACCACCACGCGGTCGGAAAAAGAAAGAAAATTTATGCCTATATTTTGGAACCTGGAATGTGAGGACCCTCATGGACAACAAAACAAGTGATCGACCCGAAAGAAGAACTGCCATTATCTCAAGAGAGCTAAGGAGGTTCCAGATTGACATAGCTGTGCTCTCTGAAACCCGACTGGCTGACGACGGGCAGCTGAGGGAGGAGAAAGGCAGGTACACCTTCTTTTGGAAAGGAAGGCCTGCAGAAGAGCCGCGTATCCATGGCGTGGGCTTTGCTATAAAGAACAGCCTCATCCGCCACCTCAATGAGCCCCCTGTTGGCATCAACGAACGGCTAATGACCATGCGCCTGATGCTTGCGGGCAGCCAAATGGCCACTGTGATTAGTGCGTATGCTCCAACACTTGATGCACATGATGAAATAAAGGAAACCTTTTATGCTGACCTTGACACCATTTTATCCGGGGCCCCCAAGGGGGACAAGATAATCCTACTTGGGGATTTCAATGCTAGAGTGGGACGAGACCATCAGCACTGGAGAGGAACGCTTGGAAGAGAAGGAGTTGGGAACATTAACTCAAATGGTACACTCCTACTGACAAAGTGCTCAGAACATAACCTGATCATCACGAACACACTTTTCCGACAAAAAAATGCATTCAAAACATCATGGATGCACCCTCGAAGTAAAATCAGGCACCTCATTGACTATGTCATTGTCCGTGCCAAAGACCGCTGTGATGTGCTGAACACCAGGGCAATGACCAGTACAGACAATTGTTGGACCGACCACCGTCTTATTCGCTCCATCATGTCTATCCATTTAATGCGGAAGCAAAGGATGCAAAAAAGACAGAGCCGACCAAAGCTCAACATCGAGCAGCTGGGCGATATCACCTACCAACAACACCTCCAGGCGGCTCTTAGTGCAGACCTGCCCAAGCAGTATCCGCATGACGCTGAAGAGCACTGGGACAAGCTGTCTTCTGCCATCATGGACTCCAGTATAAGCATCCTAGGGCAGAAAAAGCGGAAACATCAGGATTGGTACGATGAAAACGATACCGAAATCCAACAGCTTATAGACACCAAGAGGCAAACTTTTATCACCTGGCAGAATAACATCAATTGCAAGGTTAAAAGAGCTGCCCATGCCAAGGCTAAAGCAGCTGTCCAATCGACAGTCAGGAAGCTGAAGAACCTCTGGTGGATGAAGAAGGCTCAGGAGATCCAGCAGTTTGCTGACTCTGGGGACACCAGACGATTCTTTGAAGCCACAAAAGTGGTATACGGCCCCAGCTCCCGTTCTCTGACCCCCCTTCGGTCTAAGGATGGGCTCACGCTGCTGAAAGGAAAGGGAGAAATAACAAATAGATGGAAAGAGCATTACAAGGATCTTCTGAACAGGGACACCACTTCAGAGATGGAGGCCCTTGAAAAACTCCCCCAACAGCCCATAATTGAGAGCATGGGAGAACCACCCAGTCTGGAAGAGGTGCGGGATGCAATTAGGAAGATGAAAAACAATAAGGCGGCTGGTTCTGACGGCATCCCAGCAGAAATCCTGAAGAAAGGCGGGCCTGATCTTCTCAGACACATCCATGCCCTGCTGCTCAAAATATGGGAACAAGAGAAAATCCCTGCACAACTTAGAGATGCCCTAGTTGTCTCCATCTTTAAGAAGGGAGACAAGGCAAACTGTGGGAACTACCGGGGCATTTCTCTCCTCTCTACCACAGGGAAAGCCCTAGCTCGGGTTTTGGCCAACAAGCTTACACCCCTTGCAGAAACCATCCTTCCCGAGTCCCAAAGTGGTTTTCGACCAAATAGAGGCACGATGGACATGATCTTCACTGCTCGTCAACTCCAAGAAAAGTGCAGGGAGCAAAATTTACCATTATACATGGCTTTTATAGACCTTACTAAAGCCTTTGACTCTGTGAACCGTCAAGCCCTTTGGCTGGTTCTTGCAAGGTTTGGATGCCCAGAGAGGTACATTCGGGTACTGAGACTGCTACATGACAATATGTCAGCTACAGTCCTCAGTAGTACTGGAGATGAAACAGAGCCCTTCAGGGTTGACACGGGAGTGAAACAGGGATGTGTCATTGCCCCAACCCTGTTCTCCATCTTCATTACTGCTATCCTCCATCTCACGGACAAACATCTTCCCCATGGAGTTCGGATTATGTACAGAACTGACGGGCGACTTTTTAACATCAACAGATTTAGGGCCAAAGGTCGAACGAACACCATATCCATTATGGAGCTACAGTATGCAGACGATAACGCCCTTGTAGCCCTCTCAGAAGAGGACCTACAGTGTACACTGGTTGCCTTCACGAGGGCGTACAAACAACTAGGACTAACAATTAATATAAAAAAAACCCAAATCCTCCATCAATCACCACCAAACAGTACTCCAGTCTCACCCCCAAACATCTCCATTGACAACGCTAGACTGGAAAATGTGGACCACTTCCCATACCTAGGCAGCATCCTATCATCAAAGCCAACATAGATGATGAAATACAACACCGTCTCAGCTGTGCCAGTGGGGCTTTCTCAAGGCTAAGGAAGAGAGTATTTGAGAACCGTGACCTTCTGGCAAAGACCAAAATCATGGTATATAAAGCTGTCTTGCTGCCCACTCTTCTCTATGGATCGGAGACCTGGACCACATACAGGAGGCACGTAAAAACCCTGGAGACGTACCACCAAAGATGCCTCCAAAAAATCCTCAGAATTAGTTGGAAGGACCGACGCACCAACACCAGCGTCCTGAGTGAAGCTGACATTCCCACTATCACCGCTACTGTTGCTCAACGCCAGCTCAGATGGACTGGTCATGTTGTCCGAATGCCAGATCTCCGCCTCCCAAAACAGATTTTCTACTCTCAGCTTGTTGAGGGAAAGCGTGCCCAGGGTGGCCAAAAGATGAGGTATAAGGACAACATCAAAGTAAATCTAAAGCGGTTTCACATGGACCTTGAGACATGGGAGGACGTGGCTGGGAGCAGGTTGGCATGGAGGAGCGCTGTCCACAAAGGTGCTGCGCTTTATAGTAGTGACCTAAATCAAGCTGCTGAGGATAAACGCAAGCACAGAAAGGACAGATTATTAACCAGACACACCCAACACCACCCCACCACCACTACCTTTATCTGCCCAAATTGCACAAGACAAATTGGGTCTAGGATTGGGCTCTATGCTCACCTGAGGACCCACAGAAGCCACAACGGAGGACAGTCTTACTCGGACACAAGTGACCGCCGATGATGATGATGATATGTGTGGCAGGTGATTTTAAAATGTTACAGATATATATGTGTTTTTTAATTATGTATATATGTGGCAGGTGATTTTGAAATGTTACAGATATATATGTTTTTTAATTATGTATATATGTGTGGCAGGTGATTTTTAAATGTTACAGATATATATATTTTTTAATTATGTATATATGTGTGGCAGGTGATTTTAAAATGTTACAGATATATATGTGTTTTTTAATTATGTATATATGTGTGGCAGGTGATTTTAAAATGTTACAGATATATATATTTTTTAATTATGTATATATGTGTGGCAGGTGATTTTAAAATGTTACAGATATATATATTTTTTAATTATGTATATATGTGTGGCAGGTGATTTTAAAATGTTACAGATATATATTTTTTTTAATTATGTATATATGTGTGGCAGGTGATTTTTAAATGTTACAGATATATATGTGTTTTTTAATTATGTATATATATGTGGCAGGTGATTTTAAAATATTACAGATATATATATTTTTTAATTATGTATATATGTGTGGCAGGTGATCTTAAAATGTTACAGATAAATATATTTTTTAATTATGTATATATGTGTGGCAGGTGATTTTGAAATGTTACAGATATATATGTTTTTTAATTATGTATATATGTGTGGCAGGTGATTTTAAAATGTTACAGATATATATATATTTTAATTATGTATATATGTGTGGCAGGTGATTTTAAAATGTTACAGATATATATATTTTTTAATTATGTATATATGTGTGGCAGGTGATTTTAAAATGTTACAGATATATATATTTTTTAATTATGTATATATGTGTGGCAGGTGATTTTAAAATGTTACAGATATATATGTGTTTTTTAATTATGTATATATATGTGGCAGGTGATTTTAAAATATTACAGATATATATATTTTTTAATTATGTATATATGTGTGGCAGGTGATTTTAAAATGTTACAGATATATATGTGTTTTTTAATTATGTATATATGTGTGGCAGGTGATTTTAAAATGTTACAGATATATATGTGTTTTTTAATTATGTATATATGTGTGGCAGGTGATCTTAAAATGTTACAGATATATATATTTTTTAATTATGTATATATGTGGCAGGTGATCTTAAAATGTTACAGATATATATATTGTTTTTAATTATGTATATATGTGTGGCAGGTGATCTTAAAATGTTACAGATATATATATTTTTTAATTATGTATATGTGTGGCAGGTGATTTTAAAATGTTACAGATATATATGTGTTTTTTAATTATGTATATATGTGTGGCAGGTGATTTTAAAATGTTACAGATATATATGTGTTTTTTAATTATGTATATATGTGGCAGGTGATTTTGAAATGTTACAGATATATATGTGTTTTTTAATTATGTATATATGTGTGGCAGATGATCTTGAAATGTTACAGATATATATGTGTTTTTTAATTATGTATATATGTGGCAGGTAATTTTAAAATGTTACAGATATATATGTGGCAGGTGATTTTGGAATGTTACAGATATATATATTTTTTAATTACGTATATATGTGTGGCAGGTGATTTTGAAATGTTACAGATATATATATTTTTTTATTATGTATATATATGTGGCAGGTGATTTTAAAATGTTACAGATATATATGTGTTTTTTAATCATGTATATATGTGGCAGGTGATTTTAAAATGTTACAGATATATATGTGGCAGGTGATTTTGGAATGTTACAGATATATATGTGTGTGCGGCAGGTGATTTTAAAATGTTACAGATATATATATGTGGCAGGTGATTTTGGAAAATAAGAAACGTTTAAGACAAAGCGACAAGGAGGAGTCAAGTAATTGATTTTACTGAAATTTGGAAGTCAGAAGTTGAAAAAGCAGGCAGACATGGCATTATTTGTTCTCAGACTGATACGATTCCTGGAAGAAGATGGTAAGTCTTGGCGAGAGCATCAGTGGAGACAAGATGCATTTTTTAAGACGATCTAAGAAACCATTAAAAGGTATGTGACTTTCTCTCTAAGCTAATTGCTGATTATAGCCAAGGACGACCCAAAGACTCCATTTGACATAATGATAAGAGTATTCACTAATCGGAGTTCAATCCTTGTCTGAATCATACCAAAGACTTAAAAAAATGGTACTTGATGCTCTCTTGCTAAACACCCAGGATTTATAAGCGAAGGATCAAGAACAAGTACTCCTTAGAATGGAGGGGTAGCCTTTCCTACACCTCTGTGTAACAGCTAATGAAAAGGGAACTTTTGAGTTACCCTTGAGTCAGCCACTTAGCTTAGTGTAACTCTCTCTCCAGCCAAAAAGCTAAAAGTCTATTAGAGTGAATAAATTCAGTATTCTTCCAAGAACATATTGTTGACTGTTAGATTAATTTAATAATCATATTAAAAGCCATTTGAAATGGCTTTTAATTGCAGGTAACAGAATTGGTCTCAGTCCTTGGAGGAAGACATAGGCACACATGCAAGACATTAGCTTGAAACAAAGTATGATTTTAAGTAGCATTATTTATGATTTTAATAGTAGCATTAAACATTGAAACAAAGTATGATTTTAAGTAGCATTATATATGATTTTAATAGTAGCATTAAATGATTTTTGGGAATTAAATGATGACCAATGATGCACTTATAATAATATAACACAAATTCAAATGGAAATAAAAAAAATTAAATTATTTGTTTTTAATTTCCTCATACCTGAGCAAGTAAATACCCTGGAGGTATGCCAAAGGATCGATTATAAACACTAATGTTGTCCATTCCAAGGAAACCACCACCATACAGATGTCCAGGACCAGGAATCTTCTTTGCATTTATCCACCTTTAAAAAAAATATATTGTGTGTGTACATTTTTATTGAAACAAGAGGCATCCTGTATTGTTTGGATTATTCAGACTACTGTTCTCGTCTTAGACATTATTTTCACAACACTGTTGGTCATTGTAATCTTCGATTTTCTTCAGGTGTATTTTTTTTGTCAGATTTAGGAATATGCATGGAATTTGGGACAAAACCATTTACTTAATCCATGAGAGTATCATGCTCTCTTTCTGTCAATCATAACCAGATAGAAATCTTAAACAATTGTATTCTTCATATCACCAGTTCTAAGTGACACTTTTCTGGACATTGTCCTGAGACACTTAAACAGCGTTACTTGAATCTATTGGCAAGAAAGAAATCCAAAACTGGAAATACTGTCAGGGTAAGCAGAGAAATACTAATATTTCAGACTTTTCTTTTTCCTAGATGAGTTCCACAGTCAAGATTTGTATGTAGGAGGACGATGACACATCTCTGCAAGAACTGCAAAAACACTACTGTTGTCATCTTTGCTGCAGAGTATATATAAGCAACTAGGAGTCACTTGGGAATTTGATATTTCCATAAAATTTCCTTTTTCAGAGAAAGTCGTTGAATCCACTAGAGTGAGTGTCACTTCAGTACAATATGGTACCCAGACTATGGATGTGTCAAGTAGATACAGAAGTCAATCACTGTGGACCCCACTGTAACTTAGGATTAATGCATAAAGAAAAGAATATATCTATATATGTTCGTGGGATGTGAAGCTTTTGACAAATTCGTTTTTGATGCACTGATGAGTTTGCCCAGTTGTGTAAAATTATAATTAATGAACTATTACATACTTATATGCCAACATTAGGCTGAAACAGTTGTACACGCAAGTTGTTACTAATAAGAGACCAACATTTTTAAAACAAATAATTACATGAGTGTTTGTTCCTTCTCACATGGTATATTTAAAAAAATATTTATAATTCTTATATCGCACTATTGAGCTATTTAAATGAGAAATTTGTGTTATTTATATGTAATTACTATCGCAAGTAGAAAATTGCATATAAACATATTATATATATATATATATATATATATATATATACCAGTCACCTGTTGGGTCATATTCACTACCTCTATTTACTCTAACTTATTGCATTCAAAAATTCATGAACTGTGACATATCTTTTAAGAAATTATTCTTCCAGAACAAAAAAAAAAAAATCGCACTTTAACTCGCCGGAAGATTTTTTGTTTTCATTTTTATAAGAGTTAAAAACGAAAATAAAAAACTATCCAAAACAACAAAAATGCTGCAAAAAGTCTTACAGAAACATGTTTACTAGCTCTCTCTCACACACACACACACACACACACACACACATATATATATATATATATATATATATATATATAGTTTACAGAAAGTTTTAGATGAGATAAGTCAGTGGTATCGTTGGTTTCAAACCCGATAATTAGGATAGTTTTAGATACCCATATCAAGCTTTCTTCAACCAAGAGAGCTTGATATGGGTATCTAAAACGGTCCCTAATTATCGAGTTTGAAACCGACGGTACCAATGACTTATTTCATCTAAAACTTTCTGTAAACAAAATATAAATAATACGCTCTTATTTTCAGATTTTCCTTATAATTGAGCACACTGTTGGATTTCTTTTCAAAAAAACTAATTATATTATATATATATATATATATATATATATATATATATATATATATATATATATATACACACACTTCTATATCCTTTTCATTAACTTCCCTTATTCTATGATATTTAAATACTTGAACAACTTTTAATAGTGATTCTTCATGTTTCACTGACTTTAGCAAATAAGGTGTAAATCATTATAATTATTTGCTAATATTTTCTCCTCTGAAGAGATGGTAGACATCGAAATCCTATAGGATAAGGCGTTATAATATTTCAAATGTATTCTTTGTCTTACATAGAATAATAAAAATCTTATGATTTGAAATTCAAACATTTCACTTCATAAATTTTTAAATTCATTTAATGACTAAAATTTGATTATATATATATATATATATATATATATATATATATATATATATATATATATATATATATGAGAGAGAGAGTGACAAATATTGCTCTTTGAGATAAATAAAAACAAATTAATTACAAAATTCACTGGTTTTAAAAATTTGTAACTCTTATCCGGCATTTCTTTGTGAAAATCTAAAGTGCATATAAATGTTTTCTTTTGCCAATTCGCTATTGATAAGAATGTAAATCCTGTAAAGTAGGGGGGGGAGATAATTCAGAGAGCGAGATAAGTAAGAGTAAGTAAGGGGAGATAAATAAGAGATAACTATGTAATAATGAATGGTGAATCAATAAAATACAAAAACTGATTTTTACTTTTCATTAAATTTCTACTCACAAATTTTTCTTAATTTTTGTTGAAGATACTTATTTTTGTATAATACGTAATTATATCAAAGAGTTCTTACTTGGAATACGATTTTCTAATACTATAAAAGCACTAGAATTTATGCCCATGTGATTTTGCAACTTCTGAGTTCATTTCTGATTCTTAAAATGTCATTCAAACTTCTTCATTCAAAAACGACCCACACATATAACAGATAGGAAAAAAATAATTATTATATGTACTGCCACATCTGGGCTGGTGTACCAATCACTAGTCCCTCATTCTTAAACAGAGGCTAAAAAAGGGCTCTAATCTAATCAGTCACACACTGTCTAACAAGCTGCAACCCCAGTTCTATCACTGCAATGTTGCATCCCTGTGCTTGTTTTACAAATACTTCAATGAATGTGCTCCAACAAACTTACTGCACTTGAGCCCCTCAACATAAATATCCTTGATCAACCCAACAATCAGCAAAATTCCACCCCTTTATTGTATGCCAGAGAGCTTTCTACTCTAATAGCTTCTTTTCTAGAACTGATTACCTTTGGAATGCTCTCCTTCCTTTCTGTTCCTCTGACTGTATCAACATGCAAAAATTTAAATGTAATGCGAACAAACATCTCGCTGCACAACTCCCCACATGCCCCTGTAGGTATGGCTCCTAATTCATAATAACCCCCTTATGTCTCAACATCAACGTGCCTTTTTGTGTGCGTATAAGTAAAAACAAAAATTCAACAAATGTAATTGTTTTGCTAACACAAAAACGTATACTCATCTATTTCTTGTCCTTACCAAGTATAATTTAATGTCAGTCTGTGGAAGCATTTTTTCAGAAAATGAATGCTGTCTTTATCCTCTTTTAAAGCCTGTCTGTAAACGTGGAGACACGCCCACGCGTGAACAGGAGGGTTTGTGTCGCTGAAGTTAAATTCATACGCAGGCATCTGCAGAAACAAAAACAAAGAAAAATTTATTTGTAAAAGATAACAAACCGGTGTGGAGACTAAAATGATTGCATCCGAGCTGCTTGGTTTCGAGGAAATATATAAATCTATATTATGTTTGTGCTGACTCTTTCTCTTTGTAGTTGATTGATTGATTGGTTTTACGGCATATCAACCTATGCGGTCATTTAATGCCGGAGTCCTTTTTTTTTTTTTTTAACTTTTTTTATTGGGAGGGGGGGGATGACTTTTTCAGCCTTTACTCCCTTTTTTTATAAAATTGAACTAAGAAATTAAATGTTGTATTTATACATGGATGTGTATATTTGGGTGACTTTAAATTTCCTTAAATTTTCTTATATAAATTTACTTTCCTTAGGTATGCTAGAATATTTGCTGAGTTGACCTTTTCAAAAAGGTCTTCCATATTGCTTTCTGTATAATATAATTTTCTAGTTGGGGCAAGGTCATCACACCCAACTAGGATATGTTTTACTGTGAGTGTCTCCTGGCATGGGATGCACTCTGGCGCCGATTCTCCATTTAGTATATAAGAATGAGTAAAGTTGGTGTGCCCTATGCGCAGCTGAGTCAGTATCACATCTTCTCGGCGTGATCTCTTGATGTCCGGACATCGTTCCTTAAGTTCAGGTTTGATTGAGTATAATTTGTTGCCCTCTTGCTGACTCCACCGCAGTTGCCATTTTTCCTGTATGTATGCTTTTATCTGGGGTCTAAGATCAGTATGTGGAATCTTAAAATTGTCAGTTGGAAGGTGAGAAGATCTTTTTGCAGCTATATCTGCCCTGTCATTGCCTTTGATCCCCACATGGCTGGGGATCCAGACAAGAATAATGTTTTTAGTAGTTGAAAGGATATTGATTTTTTCTATTAATTTTGTTGTTAGTGGATTTTCTTGTTTTTGGTTTTGTATAGATAATAGGACTGATAGAGAATCTGTGAGAATGATGAAGTTTTTGGTGGTTTCCTCTGAAATTATGTTGAGTGCTAGATCGATAGCTATAGTCTCTGCAGTGAATATAGATGCTTCATTTTGAAGATTTCTCTTCATTGTGATTTTATGGTACGTTGCTGCACATCCAGTGTGATTGTTGCTTTTAGACCCGTCTGTGTAGATAAAGGTGTAGTCTGAATATTGTAATTTTAAATGTTGAAGTTCGTCGTGGTATTCAATAGGGTTCGTGGTAGATTTGGACTTTTTGTTTAGGTTGAGTTTTATTTCAACTTGTTTCATGGTCCATGGGGGTGTTTTAGGCAGTATGAAGTTGTGAATGCTGGAGATTGGAATTTTCGATTCTTCAATGCTTTCCTTCATTCGGAGCCCGAACGTTTTGATAGTTTTTCTTCTCATGTTAAAGAGTTCTTCATATTTAGGATAGAAGGTACATTGGTATGCAGGGTTGTTTGGGCAAGACTTCAGTTTCAGTAAATATTGAAGGGCTAACTTTTCTCGTCTTAGATCTAGTGGGGGTTCGTGTGCTTCCGTGTATAGACTGTTCACGGGGGAAGTTCTGTATGCTCCTAGGGCCAATCTTAGGCCAGTATGGTGAATAGGGTCTAGGCTTTTTATATATGATGTTCGGGTTGATCCATATATGAAACAGCCATAGTCTAGCTTTGAGCGGACTAGTGCTCTGTAAAGTTTAAGGAGTGTTTCCCTGTCTGCACCCCAATCGGTATGTGCTACCACTCTCAAAAGATTTACAGCTTTGTTACATTTTTTTTTCAGATAGTTTATGTGTGGGATGAATGTTAACTTTTTGTCAAATAAAATCCCTAAGAATTTGTACTGGTCAGTAACGGGTATGGGCGTTCCTTCCATGGTTAGGACAGGATCATTATGCATGTTCTTTAGTTTGCAGAAATGCATGCATTTCGTTTTTCTTTTGGAGAATCTAAATCCATTCTCTTCCGTCCATCTCATTACTTTGTTTAAGCACAATTGAAGCTTCCTTTCTATTATAGATATATATCTAGATCTACAGCATATTAGGAAGTCATCCACATATAGGGAGCAATCTACCCCAGGGTTAAGGTTTTTTACAATGTTGTTAATTCGGATACTGAACAGGGTCACTGACAGTATACTCCCTTGAGGTACTCCATTCTCTTGTTCTTTCAAGTCCGAGAGAGCTGTGCCAACCTTTATTCTGAACCGTCTATTTTTTAAAAAATTTTCAATAAAAATTGGCATTCTGCCTTTTAGTCCAAGCGCCTTCAGATCCCTTGTAACACCGTACTTCCACACAGTATCGTAGGCTTTTTCCATGTCAAAGAACACTGCTGTTAAATGTTCCTTCCTTACAAAGGCTTCTCTGATGAAGGTTTCAAGTCTGACTATGTGGTCTATTGAACTTCGGTTTTTCCTGAATCCTGTTTGAAATTCTGTAATAAGATTCTCTGTTTCCAGGAACCAGATTAGTCTTTTGTTTATAATCCTTTCCATGGTCTTACAAATGCAGCTTGTTAGAGCTATTGGCCTAAAATTCAATGGATCTGAGACGTTACTTGATTGGGATTGGATGTTTGAGTTTTCAGATTTGGGGATTGGTATTATTGTGGCCTCTTTTTGAAGAAATCCAGATTTTCGCTTGTTGGATACTTTTCGAATTTTCTCAAGGCAGCTCGTCGAGCTCTGATGGCTTTTCTGCATTCTTTTGTGAACCAAGGTTTGTTGTGATTGTTGGTTTTGGTTGTTTTCGGTATGGTATTATTTGCTATGTTTGTCAGTGTTTTAATGAAGTAGTTCAAATGGTCATCTTCATCATTCTTTTCGATAATTAATTGGTTTTTGCACTGTTCCTGGAAGTCCTCCCAATCCGCTTTATGTAGGTTCCATTTGGGTGTTTTTTGTTCAGTGCTAGTACTTAGACTTTCCAGGATGATTGGGAAATGATCACTCCCACAGGTGTCATTGTGTACTTTCCAGTCATAGTCCATATATATGGAAGGATCACATAAGGTAAGGTCAATGGCGGTGAAAGTACCTGTTGCTGGGTACATATAGGTGTAGTTTTGATTATTAAGGAGGCATAGATTATTTTTATTTATTATGTTTTCTATTTCTTTTCCTTTTTTATTTGTTTCTTTACTTCCCCATATTACATTGTGACTGTTGAGATCTCCTAGTAGAAAAAAGGGTTTAGGGAGTTGTTTTATTAATTGAGTTATCTCAGTTTCGTTGATTGTATCTTTTGGAGGGATGTATATTGAGCAAAGTGTTATAGTTCTATGTAGAGTCACTGAAACTGCAATTGCTTGCAAGTTTGTGTTTATATTTATTTGTCTTTGAGGGACTTCATTCTTCACAAGTATTGATGTGCCTCCAGAAGCTCTGTCCGTATCTTTATTTATGTAGTTGTAAGATGTGTAGTGTTTTATGTTGATGGTATTATTTTCTTTCAGAAAGGTCTCCTGTAGACAGACAAGTGCTGGGCTCATATTTGTTATTAATAATGTGAGTTCATTTTGGTTTGCTTTTATCCCTCTGATATTCCATTGTAATATTTTGTTCATCATTTGGAATTGTGTTCAACTTCCATCGTCTCCAATCCCTCAAATCTATTTTCTGTCGGAGTCCCTGTTCGAGATATAGATCGGGATCTTTCTTTTCCTGTTTTTGTTTGTTTTTGTTTTTTTTGTCTGGGGGGATTTTTGATTCTTTTCTGGCTTGTGATGTGTTTGATGGTTGTTCGGTTGTTTTTGTAGAAATGGTTTGTGGTTTTGTTTCTTTTTGTGGTTCAGTAGTGTCTTTACTTAATATTATCCTTGGATTGGTTGCAGACATTGCACTATTCATTTTCCTCATTTCTTCTAATAGTTCTTTCATTTCCTTTATTAGTTTGCTTAGGACATCAATTTTCTTGTCAGTTGTATCCGTTACATGTATATGACCATTTTGATTGTTGATTGGATTAGTTTTTTTGGTTGCATCTGCATATGTTTTAGTTTCGATGATTTTCCTGGCCTCTGGGTAGGATATATTCTTTATATGTTTTAGTTTGGTCACTTCTTTTTCTCTTTTCCATATTTCGCAATATCTAGAGCCAGCGCCATGGTTTCCCAGGCAGTTGGCACACTTGAAATCTTTTCTGCAGTCAATGTGTGGGCCACTTTCTCCACATCTTCCACACACTGGTAATCGTGTGCACCGATCTTGATGGTGTCCAAACTTCTGGCACTTGAAGCATTGGAGGGAGTTTGGAATATAAATTTCTACATTTATTTTCATATATCCGACTTTCACTTCTTTGGGTATGGTGAGGGAATCAAAAGTTAGTATATATGTATTGGTATTGATTTTCTCACTGTTTTTTTTAATTTGAACTCTGCGAACATCTAACACATTCTGTTTCTGTAAGTTTGTCCTGATTTCCTCCAAGGGACAAAGTGCAAGTTCGTGGCTTTTCACTACTCCTTTGCAGGTATTTAGGGTTGGATGTCTGTAGCATTTGACTTTGATGTTTTCAAATAATTTTAGTTTCAATATTTCTTTAGTTTGTTCTTCGTTATGGGTTTCTATTAGTAGGCTGCCGTTAAATTGTTTTTTAATAGACTTTGGTTTTAGAGTTTTAAGATTTTTTTCAATTTTAAAAGGTGATAGTTTGCTCAAAGGAGTTTCCTCCATTGATTCTATTACTACGAATGTTGAGTTCCTTGGTTTTATCGTCTCTTCGTCAGAGCTACTGATGTCAGAGACATCAGAGTGGGTTCTCTTTGGGTGGTTGGGTGGTTTTTGGGAGGAATAAGCCATATATTTTGTTTTCTTTTTTCGTCATCTTTGTTCCCCACCTACCTCGGAATCCTATTTGGGAAAAGCCTGGGGGGAAACCCATTCGCCCAGCCTCTACAGGGATACAATGATGATATAACCGACTTTGGTGGTATCATAATGATTATCTGTTCTCTCTTGATATTGCTATGGGATCTGTAGCAATCCTGAGGGGTTTACAGCCTCGTCATCGATATTCACACCTAATCGATTGACCCTCAGCCACCGCTTTCCATCATATATTAGGGAGTAGGGTTATTTGTGGGAGAGGGGGGATGTGTTGTATTAGTAGTGAGTTTTTGGAATGGGCAATATATGGTGGGGCTTGGCGTGACTGGCCGATTGGTCGGATCGGGCCTCTCCGACCGCCCGTCTAATCGAAGTAAGGGCCAAAGTAATGTGTTGCGGTGCCTAAACTTCTATGTATCCTGGTTTAGGTTCGCTCAATCACCAGGATCACGTCCTAAGACTTTACGGGTAGCAACCCACGGCTAACTGGTTGCCCCATTGAGGGATTTTTACCCTCTGCAGGGGGGCAGTCGGTTTGTTCTCATGCCCTACCGACAGGGCAAAAAAATAAATAAATAAATAGATAATTTAATAGAATATATTTGTTTTCTTTTTCTTTCTTTTTTTGTTGTTTCTTTTCCTTTTTAAAATCTGTTTCTATTTAACCCATAGTTGGGACCCTAACAGGTACTACCACTCCAGGTCAGGGTGGACCTGGGAGCAATGGCAATTAAGAGGTGGCTCCACACTCCCCAAGCCCGTAAGCCGGACCTCACCATCGGATGTAGTTTAAGGTCATATCCAGGACCGGGAGTAAGGTAGGAAAAAATAAAATAAAAAAGGGGGGGGGGGAATAGGCTGTTGTTTTTGTTTTTGGTTTTGCAGAACATAATTAAGTTTTACAAAAAAGATCAGAAAAAAAAAAAAAAAAAAAAAAAAAAAAACGTCAATGTAGGTGCATTTCGTCTCAGGAAGCCACAGGGCAGCCTGATCTGGTAGCACCAGTTTCTCTTTGTATGTGGATGAAATTGAAAACAAAGGTCAATAGTAAGATTAAACATAACTTTTCTGAAAGAAATAAAATGGTGTATTTTTATTAGGAGTGTTAATGTAATATAATGGGGTCTGCATTCACACCAGACATCCATAAATAGTAAACATGACTTTTTTTATTTTATTTATAACTTGACAATAAAAAATCTAAAGATAGAAATTAAAAACAAAGAACAAAAAGAAAAATAAAGTACAAAATGAGGCTATCCGTAGTAGCCAATTCTATATACAGCATAATCATATTGATACACTGGTTCTCAGATCACTGAAGTTAAGTAATGTTGAGCCTGGTCAGTATAAGATGAGTGACCATTTGGGAATATCAGGTGCTGTATGTAAGAGGACATCGATGTTTCTCTGCAAAACCCACAAAAACTTATCATAATCTCATTTGATATTAATTTATTTTTATTTCGGACTATTATTCTCATTTTATTAGTTGTTGTTTTTTTTTTTTTATCTTTTATTGGTTTTTGTTTGTTCACAACGTTTCGGCCGACTATTCCTCTGGCCTTCGTCAGGTGGTATATTATTTGTTGTTCAAGGCTGTTTTGCAGGAACAAAAAACCAATAAAAGATCAAAAAAAACAACAACTAATAAAGATGAGAATAATAGTCTGAAATAAAAATTAATATATATAATGCTCATCTCAAAAATGAATTCCAATTAAGGAATAATATATATACCAATCGGTACGGACTCGACTATGGAAGATCAGATAATAAATAAAACGTAGATTTATAAGATCAAAGAATCCAACCTTGATCGCCCTTCGGGGCCCGTCGCGCAGTTGATAGAGACGTTGAATCTCTACAGTTCCAGATGAACATTGTCTGAAGATAGCGGTTTCAATCCCACCCAAAGCGTGCCAGAGGTTAATTGGTTAAAATGTGGTGAGACGACAACAACTACGGATGGCAGTGATGGCTGAGAATGCAGTTAGGAGATTCGAAGTTCCTATCCGTCGCGGTTACCACCTGACGAAGGCCAGAGGAATAGTTGGCCGAAACGTTGTGAATAAACAAAACCAATAAAAGATCAAAAACAACTAATAAAGATGAGAATAATAGTCCGAAATAAAAAATAAATTAATATATAATGCTCATCTCAAAAATGAATTCCAATTAAGGAATAATATATATATATATATCTTATTTGACAGTGATATACTGGGAAGCACTTGTAGATTTGATATTCTCATTAACCTTCCTCCTTGAGAGGAAGCTGGTTAAACCTGCCTAGGGTGGTTGTTGGTACAGCACAATTCTAGATATCTCAAATGGGTTACTTTCAGTCTGAACCCTATTTAATGAGGTACTTATTTTACTTCAAACAAAAAACATCTCTTGAGTAGCTGGACTCCAACCAGAGATATTTTCAATTCTCTGTGCTTTTCCCTTGGTCGGACATCTATTACCTGCGACATCTGCTTTTTGCATGTATGACTAAAACATGCAGCCCATTTTTACAGAAAAAAGGAAAAAAAATTAACTATATCTTTCTAACACATCTTACAACTTGTAATAGCATTCACTTGTGGTTGGTTCAACCATTTCCAAATGAGCCCCATTGCATTCCACATCATGGCAGTTTACTCAAATTGATCAGTAGCTAAATCTTTTGTATACTTCAGCCATTCCTGGTTTCAGCAACAAATACCAAAAACATAGAACAAACCTCCATGTTTGTTTTCATAGATTTAAAGCAGGTCCTTCCTTCCAGCCAGCAGATACTATTGGGAAATACTCTTCAAAGAATTGAAGAATTTGTTCAAACCAGTAATCTTTTCAGAATGTATCTTGCATGGATGGTGTGGGTTAGAATTTGATGAGAGAGAAAGACGCATCAGACAGTACATGTCAATTACTTTGAGTTTGTGAAGATCTTTGCATAGAGGCCATTTACTTCATCAGATTAGAATTTTATTGGGTACCTATGCAGTATAAGGACCAGGTTATCATTAGAATTGTTCAGGCAGTTTACAGAGAACACTGGAATGTATTGAAATACTGACCTAATGAAATCACAGCAGTCAACATTATTAAAGAAAACATTTATTTGCTATCATTGGTTTATTTAGAATAAAAAAATTAAATATTTATCTGAATTTGAACAAAAAATTATAAAAACAGAAAAGAAAATGCAAAAAAATTTCTATCAGTTATTTGTTTTTCAAAAAATAAATATTTATCTATGAAACTTACCTCACAATTTTTTCTCGATCTGAATTTTTGTAAAGTTTCGTAATAATTGTCCAATAATTAGTCATTGTATTTTTTTTCGTAACAACAAAAAGAATATTGTTTTCATTTTTCATTGAATTATTTTCATAATAACAAGAATAATATATTTTTCATTGTAAAAAAAAATTGGCCAGCATTTGTAAAAAAAAAAAAATGAACATTTCATTTAGCGCCTTCAAACATTTTACGTAAACTGCTTGGGAAATAGCAACGATATCATGTTCCTTTATTATGCATAAGTACCTTTTACTGTTTACATTGAAATAATATGACATGAGAATATGTAACTGTGAAATCTTTGTTATTTTACTGCTTAAAAGATAAAAGACTGACAACACATTGATGAAAAGATAAAGATATAGATTTGTTGTCAGTTACTGTGAAAAAGTGCGAGTTATTGAAGAAGGACGATACATGCACAGGGATTTGGCAGATAATTTTTTTTAGAACCCAAATTGCCAACCAACTGATGATATCAATTTGAGTTGTCATTATACAACATTTTGTGATTGCCTGCAAATGCCCACTGTAGATTTTATTTGGCAACAAAATGTTTCTTTCTGCTGCTAACTTTTTGCAGGTGGCTACAATTAATAGTTATTTTATTTTTAGCAATCCAATATATTTGCTTTTTTTTTTTCAGCCAGGTGCCTAACTTCAACTAACGATTATTTTATTTTTGACAATCAATCATGTTTTCTTCCAGCCAGATGTGTGTCTATGTCAAGTGCACCTACTTCTATCAAATTACTTTTTGGTATCTGGCCTAGATATTTAACATCTTCAACTTTGTCAAGAAATTTTTTAAACATAAGCAAATTAAATTGAATGTTCAAAATAAAAAATTTGGAAAATAATAAAAAAATAAAAAATAATTCTTGACATTACTCACTTGACCATTTGGATGCAGATAATTGTCTGATAAGAATAAAAGTAATTGTTTCTTGGTGAATTGCAGATCAACGGAGGTAAATGGAATCATCTGAAAGGCCAAATCCCAGGCAGCATACTGCAAAAAGATGTGAAACAACATAACATTAAGAAAATTATGAAACAACTTCACACGTGTGTGTGCATTTCTCGTGTCAATGTAACTTTGATGATAATACATGGAATTATTTTTGTAACCAGTTAATAAGAAATGTTAGACAATGGTTGTTGTGTTTTACGGCATTTTTTCTCACTTTCATTCACCAAATCTGGTTGTTAATTTAGCACTTGCTAATGGTGACCCATTTATAACATGTTTTTATCCATAGTTTTCATTTGTTAATTTGACTACATTTACATTAACTGTTAGCAATGTTCTATCGTTATCAAATATCAGATTGAGATTCTTGCTAATACGATAATTCTCTTTCTGTTTTTGAATTTGACATCTGCACAACACCAGATAGCTCAATAACAGAATCTCAATATACAACTCAATAAGAATAAAGAAATTTCTTACCCATGGGAACTCCCATTTGTCTGGCATTGAGATAACATTGCAATTGTGCAAATGGAATAACCATTCTATGTTTCTTCTTTCTTCCCTTTTATATAATTTTTTCCCTAAACAAAAAGAAGATGCAGTAGAAAGAATAAACAGTCATTTTAATAAAAAAGGTTTGGTAATGTAGAGACAGTGTTTTGTATTATTAAACGTATATATAATTTTATAGCTTTATTGAAAATCCATGGATTGAGGGGAAAAAATTAATAAAAAGAACTTAATACAAGGAATACAAAAAAAAATTGTATTTCTTGTCAAATAATAAATTTGTCACAAATATTTTTTAATTTATTGAATTTAATTCCAAATTTGTATAGCAGGGAGACCCGACGTTACCCAAGATTGAATGATGATCAACAAATGTTTTGCACACCCATATTTTTATTGTCATCGAAATTGATGACATTGATCATTTTTTAATCAAATCGATTGATTGACTGTTCTAGTTGGGCACTCATCACAGTGCAGTGGAAAGAAGCTTCACATGCCTCCCTGCAGTTATTTAATCCATAATTCATTGTTTTTTTTTGTTTTTTATTACATAACAACTACTGAGGTACTATGTTGGGATTTGGGAAGCAAGATGTCGGTTCACGTTACACTTGAACTTCTGCATGTCAGTACAATTGGGGAAGCAGGGACCTGGAATGGAATTCCAGAGTCTAGCGGTTCTGGGGAAGAAACTATTGGAGTAGAAAGATCTTTTACATCTAGGGATCTCTACTGTGTGGGAGTGGGATTTAGCTGCCTGTCGGGTTTGTCGAGGGTGTCTACGTTGTGGGGGCACAAGTGTCTGCAGTTTGTCAGAGCATTCACCATTAAAATACTTGTAGAACAGGCGGAGGGATGCAACATTTCGTCGATGGGACAGAGGCTGAAGCTTAGATGCCAGTTCAGGGCCTATCAGGTTTGCAACTCTCTTTTGAACCTTGTCAAGGAGCTAGATACTAGTAGCAGATGCACCAGCCCAAATGTGACAGCAATACTCCATACATGGGCGAATGGTGGCCTTATAGAGATACAGGATACTTTCGGGTGTTAGTAGTTTTCTAGCAGGGTAGAGAGAGCCTACCTTCTTCGCAGTAACCCTGGCAATGCTTTCAATGTAATTGTTCCAACTCATGTTTCCTGTGAACATTAGGCCAAGGAGTTTAAAAGATGTACTTTCAGATAAAGAGTCATTGGCCATTGCTATTGGTGGCAGAGAAGGCTTCTTGTAATTATTGAATGAAACCAGTTTAGTCTTGGCAGCATTGAACATGACCATCCATTGTAGTTTACATTGCACTGTAGAGAACCTACTGTTGATTTTATTAAATTATTTTTATATAATGGGTTGAATTAAAGTTTAAAATGCAAAAGTCAAGTACAATGGTTCTATTGTGTTCTAAACAGAAATATTCCTTTCGAACGGTGCCTTGTCTTATCAAAGAACCTACTGTTGATTTTATACACGGCTCCCTTCTACTTGTGCGGTGATAAAACTTCTCAAATTCACTTGTGATGTTAGGCTGTATAAAAATGTTATCTTTGGTCAAAATTGAACTGTTCCTTCTTTAATGGCATTTTTTCGATTATCGATTTCAGATACTTATTTGAGGTATTGTGATACAAAACCTACCTAAGAACACTTCCAGTCACATAAGATACATGTTTTTGAAATTTTTAAAAAATCGACCCAGCCGTTTTTGAGTCCATAAGGAACAAACTCACACACAAAGTGTCATATATATATATATATATATATATATATATTAGACATACTCATGGGATCGCAACCACTACTTATTCTACTTTGATTTCATTAAAAAATTCATAAACTGTGACATTATTCACTAACAACTATCAGTGATGTTCCCTGGAATCTGAGTGTCAAGTCACCCCAGATTTCCAGTACTCACATTGTCCTCTTTCAATAACTTTTGCGAATGACTTTGTGTTATCACAACAGATGTTTACCATTAACTTCTTGCTGGCAATGCCAATTAGTCTTCACTGGAATTTGAGTGGCAACAAGCTTCTCAATGGTTTCAGTTCGCATTGTACTCATCCAGTGAAGGTCTGGTTAGTGCTTTTTCTCCTTGATCTTTTCATCCTACTTAACTTTTCACGACTATTTGGTGCGATACCAGTCTATGTCGGCACTACCTTTTGTTTTTTTTGCTTGGCATGGGGGAGAAGGTAGGTAACTTGCATTTTTGCTTTTTCAGTTTTCTTGATTTCATGTGGCATTCCTTTATCTTTTTGTTTTACTTCTGTTGCAGTTTCCATATGGTCGGTTAGTGTTTGTAGCTCGTATGGGATAGTTTCTGCATTCAAGGGTTTTCCTTAATATTTCAGTTTTTTCAGTATTACCATCTGCTGTATAGTCTCAGTCTTCTTGATTCAAATTTCTCCTAGTCCTTTTTCCAAGTTCTTCAGAAATGTTCCCATTGCTCAACGTTTGTTTCCCTAATCGTTTTTTTACCTATATAATTTCCATCTACCCAGCATGGCTGTAGTCAAGATTGAACTCACTGCACGAGTTTGTAGTGTAATTCGAATCTTGTTGGTAGTTGAATACTTGATGCTTTGCCAGGGCTATCAAGGGTAGTTTTTATCATGACGCCATCACTAAACGGGGTGCCTAATATGGCTTAAGAAAGTCCCACCTACCCTCGAGAGAAGGATAGACTGCACCAGTTTCTCAATCTGGTATTTTACCTCGCGGTACATACAGAACCTCGCCTTCCCAAATGGTCACCCATCTTGTACTGGCCAGGTTCAACATTGCTTAACTTCGGTGATCTGGCGAGAACCTGTGTGTCAACATGATTGTGCCGTATGTTATATATACATATAATTTAATAACATAAAATACATACTAAAATATTTATTATTTCTGGGATTGAGTCATGTTTACAAAAATATTATGTTTTCATTGTTCTAATGAGTCATACTTTGTAATTAAGTGGACAAGTCATATGTATTTCTTTCAGATCTTCCCCTCTATATTGGTTCAAACAAACACATACACACAGAGGAAGACTAACACACACATCAGCTTTCTATTAAAGTTGAGTTAATTAATATTTGTTTTCCTAAGGAATTTTCCCCTTTAATCATATGAAAAAAAACATGCCAAAATATCCCTTACTTTTGGGATTGAGTGATGTTTGAAAAAAACAACTTCCATTTTAATTATTTTAATTATCTGTAATTTGAAATTAACTCACTAAATGACCCCATTCTTATTAAATTTCTACCCATCACTTTCACCTTCTTACTGTATGTTATTTAACCCTTCTCATCTTACATAGTACCTATCACCTTCACTACTCTCTCTCTCTCTTTCTCTATTAAAAGTCAAAGGTAATAAGGAAAGGAAGGAGCAAAAAGACAAGAATAGTTCATTTTAAACAAAAGGAAATACCATCACAAGTAGAAATACTATTTAACCAGTATGTGTACAGGGAAAGAGAGAAACAAATATTGAGCAAAAAGAGACTAATTTTGGATTTTGTCTTCATTTTATTATATTTAAAGATATTTGCAAACTAACAACATGCATTATTATAAAACATTTTCCTAAAATTAAAAACAGTGTATACATCTGAAACTTGCAAAACAGGAAAAAAAGAGAGGTTCGTGTCCACATAAGTTTTAATTGTTGTTGAGTTATTTCCATTGTTTTTTTAATTTTTTGTTGAGTTATCTCCCTTGTTTGTTTGGTTTTATTTTTTTAATTAAGTTATCTCCTTTGATTTTTGAAATTATTTTTAAGATGGTCATGCGAGATAGTAGCCCCTGTTTTACTTATAAAATTTGATTTTCTTAGTTAAAGATAAAACTACCTGATCAAGTTATGTTTTTTGGAATATGATATTTTTCACAAATATTGTACAAATTTTTCTTTACTTTTGTTTTTTAATGTATGGTTATTCTAAGCATGAACCAAGAGAGGGAATGCAGAGAGAAGAGGAGAGAGGTAGAGATGCGAGGCGTAAGTGAGGTAAATGAAAGAGATTAAAATTGTTTGAACATACAACGCAAGGAAAGGGAGACAATAAAACAAGAATGTGTTAGATAAATAGTCAATTTTGGACATTGTTAATCTATCCATCTATATCTATGAAAGTGAAAATATCTTTTTTGGAATATTTGAGATGATTCAACTAGAGATTGAACCCTGGTCTCCTGGCCTATTAGTAAACATTTTAATCATTATGCCAAATGAGCCAGTATATAAAAATGGTTACATAATACAATGTTAGTACTGTTTCATTTTGGTGGTACAAGAAAGATTCTAATGTTGGTTCATGTCATACATCTTTTTCTTTTTACTTCTTTGTCTGTCTGTGAACATTTCGGAGAGTAGAAAGTCGACCATGAATTTATTTTCGGCAATTTCGTAACTCTCACTTTCTTTATTGTCTTTTAATTCTCGTATTCTATAACTAATGTTCCTGACAAAGTGGGAAGAATTGCTGTTTTCTGTCTGTATAACACTTATCGTTGACTAATTTTTTACCTTAAAGTGGTATTTGTTTTTTTACCTCCTTACATCAAGTGGCTTCATGGCTTGTATGAAGTGATTTCCAAATATATATATATATAGACATAAACCATCCTCATAAGTTATCAAATTTTATTCATGCCATTTATTATTTTTAATCTCCTCATAATATTCATTATTATTCAGCATTCCAGTCATGCTTATCCTTGAATAGCTTTTAACCTTGTTAAGTTTTAGCTTATTAGTAAAAACAAGCTATCAGTGATGAAGACCATCTCCTTCTTGGATATATACATATATATATATATATATATATATATATATGTGTGTGTGGTCATACAACATTTTCCACTTTTTCTACGTAGTTCTTTGCATCATCGTTGTATTCTGCAATATCCTTCAAGCTGTATCAGTTGGGCAGTAGATGGTTGGCTCAGTTTTGTAGCCCCAATCTGGTAATAGGAACTTTTGAGCGCCCCATTCCTGTTTTCTGGCAGTTTTTAATTATTTTCTACTTGAGCCAGGGTGCTTTTGAACCAGGAAGGAGAGCTTCAAAAGAAGAGATTTCATGTCAGTGTGGGGAGGGGGGCATTCTCTAGCCATCCGCTCCATAGCTGTAGTCTGCTCTCTTCCTGATATGTTGTAACATGGGTGGGGAAGCTTCCTTTTGACTTCAGTCATTGAACCACTGGTTCACATCCAAGAAGGAGATGGTCTTCATCACTGATAGCTTGTTTTTACTAATAAGCTAAAACTTAACAAGGTTAAAAGCTACTCAAGGATAAGCATGAATGGAATGCTGAATGATAACGAATATTATGAGGGGATTGAAAATAATAAATGGAATGAATAAAATTTGATAACTTATGAGGATGGTTTATGTTGAGTGTTTATTGATGCTAGAATTGAAGATGATCATGCTGTAGCCTTTGGGGAAGCAATCTTGCAGCAATATATTCCACAGATGCAAAACGATTATGATGTCTTTCACTCTACATCATTTTCCATATCCTTTTACAGTTGTGCAAGACCTCACGATCATCAATATTGTATAAACACTGTGGCCTTCAAAACGTCGAAGTTCTGTTGTCGTATGCAGAAAATGTGCTCACAAACAGAAACTCAACAGAAAAATGAGAACTTACAAGTTTCTACATATAGAACTCTCAATCAGAGCCTGGATGTGCATAAAACAAATTAATAAATGGATCGGCTTTGGTTTCCATTTTCATTGGTTATTGTATCAAGATGTAGGGGAAGACACCACTCCTTTCTCTGGTTTGTTCATCTTACCTTGATCTTCAACATTTTTTTGTACTCATATTCACTCCCAAAGGAGGTAAATTGCCACCGAGAAGTAAGGGGCTACTATGGATATGAGACCATGCCTATAAGGACACTAAGTAGTGAGTTGAGCAGCAAGATATTTGTTAACATTACATTTTAACTTCTGCATGTTAGTATAATTGGGAAAGCAAAATAAAGAGAAGGAATTCCAAAGTCTCACAGTTCAAAAAAAGCAGTAATTAGAGTAAAAAAACTTTCCAACATCAGGAGATCTTTTTAGTGAAGGTGTGGAATTTTGCTGCTTGACAGGTTGGTCAGGATATTTACGTTGAAGGAGGTACTAGTGCTATGAGTTTGTATGAGCACATTCCATTAAAGTACTTGTAAAATAAGAACAGGGATTCAACATTGTGGCAATCAGCCAGGGGCTGTCACTTGTTCAATGGTGCAGGATATATCAGATTCGATTGAAGCATCGGTTCATATGTGGTGGGACTTATTAGATTGGAGACTTTTTTTTTAGGATCGTGTCTAAGAGGAAGATGCTAGTGGTAGATGCACCAACTCAGATGTGACAACAATACTTCATGCATGCGCGAATTATGGGTTTGTAAAGATAAAGGATATTTCTTTGATGCTGAGTGTTTAGCAAAAGCATCAAGTATCATGTTTTGAGTTTTTGATGACTCAACCAAGTATTGAACCCGAGTGGCGTGATCCATTAGTGAACATTTTAACGATTAAGTTTGGTTCTTCTGTTTGTTTCCGCTTTAAAGGTTACACTTGCTAGTAAAAAATTATGGTTTTAGTTCATGCTGTTAAAGATGCCCAAAGGTCTATCATGCATAAGTTAAGCAGACAGCAACACAGTGAAAAGAGACACCATTTTTAGTCTTTTTTTCATATTTTTACCGTCTTTATTTTCAGGATTTGAGCCATTGGATCCTGTAGAAGTAACACCATTTCCCTCATTTGGATTTTCATTGGAAATCTTAGATGAAAAACTTTCAATCAGACAAGTTTCTGCCTGATTTGAATCCTTGATGCAAGGATCAGTGAATCCAAAACATTCTTTGTCTTCCTCATCATCAGAAAGCTCTGAGCCAGAATCCCAATCAACTTCAAAAAGAAATGGAGGACAAGTTTTTTACAAACAAACACGACAGAAATTAAATTTTTTTAAAACATATACAAATGAAAAGTATATTTTTTTATATCAAAACAGATTTAATTCTGTACCTTTTATTAAGAAAGCTATTTAAATAAAAAATATAAGAAAAAATCTTGTCTTACTTTATATGATGGTTTCCATCTTGAGACACAATTGATAGCGTTTGTAAGGATGGTTGTGCATGTAATTTGAAGCAAGGGTTGTGTGCAACAACACCTGAATTCAGTGGAAAAGGGAAGTACAAAATGACTGCAAACAATACCAAGATAAGCAGAAAGCACATACAGCACCTGGTATTCTCAACTGGTCACCCATTTTAATACTGGTGAGGCTCAAAATTGCTTAACTTTTATAATGGGAAACGCTGCATCATTATTACATTGTAAATACTTTATATATAATTCTCGCCCTAAAACTGAAGACCCACTACTCAAAACAACGAGGTATTACAAAAAGGCTGATTGGGAAGCCATCAGGGAGCTCATCAGAGATGCCCCATGGCAAAATATCTTTACTCTTCCAGCGGAACAGTGTGCAAATGAGACAACTGAATGGTTCAAAACTGCTATTGAAGCACATGTTCCCGCACAGAAATACTATAGCAAGCCCCACTCCCCCCAATGGTTTACTTCTGCTTGTGCAGCTGCCATTTGTCAAAGGCAGCATGCGTTCCGCAGATTCAACCGACATAAGTCCAGCTCAAATAAACAGAAGTTTATAGAAGCTAGAAATAATTGTAAGAGAGTGATAGACACAGCTAAGTCAGATTACTCTGAAACCACCAGAAAGCGCATCGAAGCACAGAAATTAGGAACCCGGGATTTTTGGAAAATCTACAACAGCGTAGTTAATAATGGACAGTCAATTATTCCCCCACTAACAAACAATCATGAGGTTGCTTGCACGGCAACTGACAAGGCTAATCTGCTTGCCAGTCGGTTTGCCTCAAACTCCACACTGAACTCGGTACACCACTCACTCCCTGATTTTCCTCTGCGAACAGACGCCACACTTGACGACTTGAAAATCACCCCTTCTCAGGTACATGCTATTATAAAAAACCTAGACACCTCTAAAGCATGTGGACCAGATCTCATCCCGGCTGTGCTATTAAAAAAATGCTCTGCCGAGGTTGCTCCAGTTCTGTCCAAACTTTACAATAAATGCCTTAACGAATCTTGTTTTCCCGACTGCTGGAAAACCGCCTCTGTGGTACCAGTCTTCAAGAATTCTGGTGAAAGAACTGACCCACTAAATTATCGCCCCATTAGCCTCCTCCCTCTTTTCGCCAAAATATTTGAGTCCTTAGTTAATAAAGCCCTAGTCCAGCACCTAACAGCTGCTAAACTCTTGACTGACAAACAATATGGATTCAGGCAAGCCCGTTCAACAGCAGATATCTTAACTGTAGTTTCTGAACGTATATACCGTTCATTGGATAAAACAGGGGAGGGTAGAGCGGTGGCCCTTGATATATCTAAGGCTTTTGACAGGGTATGGCACGATGGTCTTCTAAGGAAAATTAGATCATATGGAATCACTGGAAGAATTCATAACGTAATTAAATCCTTCTTAAGTAATAGAAAAATCAAAGTTGTCCTCGACGGACGTACATCCAAACAATATGACATAAATGCGGGAGTGCCTCAGGGGTCTATCCTTGGACCTCTATTGTTCCTGATATTCATAAACGACCTCCCTGATAATATTGTTTCAGAGATGGGTATATTTGCCGATGACACCACTCTCTATAACAGATATGAGGGGAAAACAAATCAACACATATCCAAGAAAATGGCAGAAACACTAGAGGATGACCTCCAATCCGTAGTGGAATGGGGACAAAAATGGTTGGTCTCATTCAATGCTGCTAAGACTAAGCTTGTTTCCTTCAATAACTACAAGAAACCTTCTCTACCACCAATAGCAATGGCCAAGAACACATTGCCTGAAAGTACTTCTTTTAAACTCCTCGGCCTAACGTTTACAGGGAATATGAACTGGAATAGATACATTGAGAGCATTGCCAAGGCTGCTGCAAGGAAGGTTGGCTCCCTCTACCGTGCTAGAAAACTACTTACGCCTGCCAGTATCCTATACCTCTATAAGGCAACCATTCGCCCATGTATGGAGTACTGTTGTCACATCTGGGCTGGTGCATCTGCTGCTTGTCTCTCGCTCCTGGACAGGGTTCAAAAAAGAGTCGCAAACCTGATAGGTCCTGAACTGTCATCTAGGCTTCAACCTCTGTCCCATCGACGAGATGTTGCATCCCTCTGCCTGTTCTACAAATACTTTAATGGTGAATGCTCTGACGAACTGCAAACACTTGTACCTCCCCGACGTAACTACCCCCGACAAACCCGACAAGCTACTAAGTCTCATCCCTTTACAGTGGAGATCCCTAGGTGCAAGAAAGCCTTTTACTCCAATAGTTTCTTCCCCAGAACTGCGGGTCTTTGGAACTCCCTTCCGGGATTCTGCTTTCCCAACTGCAATGATATGCAGAAGTTCAAGTGTAATGTTAACAAACATCTTTCTACTCTTCTCCCTTCATAATGACCCCGCTAATTAATTCCCTAATAGTAGCCCCCTGCTTCAAAGTGGCACTGTGCCTTGTTTGGGGTGAAAATTGAATTAAAAAAAAAAAAAAAAAATATAAGAAAAATAATTCAGCAAACAAAGATGGGTCAATATGACATAATTGTGATCAAACCAAACACATCAGGTCAGAGGATTTGCTGAAGACAATACATTTACTAAACATAGAGATTATTCTAAGGATGAATTGACGATGCTGGTATGGTCATGTGTAGCAGTCATCCTTTTGAACAAACTATTACAGAAGCATGGATGTCTTGAATTACAGTAAGTTTGGCTAAGGAAAACTGAGGAGCAAGTTATTAAAAGAAATTGCACAGAGTAGAATTTGGAGACAATTGTGTTGAATGTGCAATCTGAACTAAAATACACTTTCTTGGCCTCTAGGCAAGGATCAAAGTGTAGTATCATTTTTATTCAAAGATGGTGCAACAATATTGTGGTGTCTGTGCTGCCACAAAATGTCCCTAGAATGGAAATATGCTACAAACTCCTACAGAGTTCTGACGATATATTCCCATAACTAGATATATTCTGAAACTATATCAACCAGAGTAGTTATAGAAGTATGTTTCATTTTGAACTAAGGCGGTAACGATGATATCTGCATTTGTATCTGACGTCCATAGAAAGCGTAACAGCACAATACAATAGAATGATTGTTAATATGGTAATTTTTATGAAGAAAAAAGTGCTTGTGCAGTTTATAGACCATTGGTCAAGTTTCACTTCCCTGCATCATCACACTGTGTGCACATGCCTGACTATTCCCTTGGTCAACAGCAATAATGCTTTGTTGTTTAGTAATGCCGGAAGTTCCCTGAACTTAGTCCATCCACTCCTACCACTTTTAGTTTCTTTCTGCATTCTAATAATATCACCAAGGTAATAACTGTTTTAAATGTCTTATTCTCCAGTGTTGCTCTCTATGCCTTATTGATATTGAATGCCATGTAAAATGGTGAGAATATTCCTCTAACGTTGCTGAATATAATACAACAGCTAAAAAGAGTCATGAAAGAAAGTTATATTTACCTTTACAGTCAGTTTTAAACCATTTCTCAACATCATAGCAGTAAAACATTTTGTTCCACAATAAACCTGCATATGCTTGCTGGGCAACGTTCTTCTCCTCTTCACTCCATGGGTTTTGCAACAACTAAAATTTAAAAAAAAAAAAAAGGAAAAAAAATGTATATTTTCAGAATTTAAGAGTTGTTCCCACTGCAGATGCTTGTGCAGTATAATGGAATTTTGAACAAATGCATTTCGGGGGTTAAACATTATCACGTACTTAGGTGTCATATTGAAATTAATATAAATTCAAAAAATTAAATAAAATCATTCAATAGACCAATAGAAGATATGTTAGAACTATTTTTCACAAAAATATGATAGACACTAGCAGTAAGCATTTTCTATTTCTTCAATAGCGAATTTCAAGGAAAGCAAGGGAGATTAGTCAGTTTCACAGTTAACAAGGGAATGATGGGGTAGATGCATTGGAAAAACTCAAATTTGCTTAAAAATAATTTTCTTTATAAAAATAAAACTACTTGATCAATTTACGTGATTTTTGAAATACAATATTTTCTTTACATAAATTATACAGATTTTTTTCTTTATTTTTGTTTTCTTCGGGGGTAGGGGGTGGGGATTTATGGGCTAGCACTAAAAACAAAATAAAAATCTTTTAAGCAAAAGACACAGTGAAATCATCTTGAAAGAAAGGGAAACATTAAATTATGTAAACAGTGATGGAACGTTAAAGTTGAAACAATTTTCAATTTTTGTTTTTTACCTTTGCATAAAAGCGTTTGGCTTGTGTTGCTTTAGCTTTGAGAATGTTTTCAAAATGACTCCCAAACTGGCAACATTTTGGGTTGGTCTTAACAGGCCATAGACAAAATTGAATATGTTTGCTACAGCCAGGGTTGACGGTAACACAATAAACAGCAGCACATTTCGTGCCAACCTTCTTAGGATTTACATATGACGTTTCTCCTGAAACAGGAAAATACAGATATATGAAAGTAAAGATAAAACAAAAAACAATTTAAAAAAAAAAGAAAAAAAAAAGGTATTTAAATCAGAAAAATATTCAATTCAAACAACTAAAATCTGTAAAAACTCAGGCCACTATATTGTTGATTGGATGTACATGAAAACAAGGCTTTGATTGACTAATCAATTGTAAAATAGTAGAAAAATACAAAGCAATCTCATCGATTGGTCATTCAGGAGCGGTTGACTTCTGTATTTTTGTGCCATTCAAATTTACTAAAAAAAAATTAGTCTATGAATATGATTATTTATTATACTTTAAGACAATATCGAAATGAAACAAACAAAAAACTGTGGAACATAATCTTCATAGGTGTTGTTTCACCACATTTCGGCCAACTTATCCTCTAGCTTTCTTCAGGTGGTTAACCATGGTGGGATAGGAATGCAGAGTAATTGCTGGGAATAGTTACAAGACTCCGCATTCTTATCCCGTCGCGGTTAATCACCTGAAGAAGGCAAGAGGATGAGTTGGCTGAAACATGGTGAAACAACAACTATGAAAATGAGGATAACAGTCCGCAAAAAATAAAAAAATCAATACACAAATTATGAAGCCTTATCTCAAAGGATTCCAAAAAAATAATAAAAATAATGTGTGGGGTCGTTAAATGTACTAATACCGTCTATTTTCTTATGACATGTTATGATGTAGACAACAAACAATGGCTCAAGTTAACATTGAGTGGCTTCCGGGCCTTGATAAGTGGTGACCACCGTGTAAAAAAAAAAAAAATCCATGATCGTCAAAATCTGCCTTGTTCTTTATACCAAGGGAAACAATTCTTGCTACAATAAAAAATGAGAAAGTGAATTATTTCCCTTGTACCAACATTTGAAATTGACCCAATCTATATATCTGTAAAAGTGAGGATGTGTGTGTGAAGACATTTCTCAACCTATATACTCAACGAATTTTTCATCTACAGACTTGCAATTTGATGTATAGGATCATAAGACATGTGGAACACTTTTTAATTGATTTTCACCCGGGAAAAAAGGGTTGCTAAAGGATCAAAATTAAAAAATTGGTACTTGAAAGGCATCAGATTTTTATCTGTTTTCAACTGTTTCACGAAAGTGCATGTGCGGCCGTGAAACATGACAGCTTCTTCATGTTAAAAATAAGACGGTTTGAAAACACCTTGTAATATCGTGTCTAATGGTTATTGTACTTGACTCACTGTCTTTAGGTTTGGTTTCAATCTTAGCTTGAATATCTTTTTTTGTTTTACTTTCAAGAAGTGAATGGTTTAGAAAAAAAATAATACTTGCATGCACATGTCTCATTTTCTTAATTAATTTTAATTAATTAAAATATAATATTTATGCATATTTTACGGCTGGGCAATGCTGGGCAATGCTGGGCAATGCTGGGCAATGCTGGGCAGCCTGCAAGTAAACAAAAAAATTGGGGTTTCATCATATGAAAAAATCTTGTGAGGAAACTACTAAATTTACCAGAAATGATGAACTGGTGAAATGCATCCTTTTTATACACTATTTCATCTTTACATGTATCCGCTGATTCATTGTCCGTAAATATAACATCAGGATCATGTTTTGTTGGACTCTGGTCAAATTTTGCAAAAAATGATCCTAGAAAAAATAGAATGAAAAATAAGATATTTTTATAAAAGAGATTGTTTTAGAATCAAAGAAAAATTTAATTTTTTCACTTTACTCAATAATCAAATATTATTTAATACATTTCATAGACTATTTTGACATTCTAAAAACCAAATATCTATTAAATTTTTTTTTAAATATATGGCTTCAATTTCAGCTAGATACTTTTGCAAACATGCACTAGACTGCATGTTTAGTTGCATAGTTGCAATGCATACGAATAGAAAACTTACTGCAAGTAAATAAAAAATAAATAAAAAAAGAGAGAGGAGAGGCCATATAAGAAATTGGAAATATGTCTGATCTGGAGTTTGAGCCACTTCGAATTCCATTCGTCCATTTTAGAAAATAATGTTGTTTTTTTAATATGAGATTCTCTGCTGTGGTTATGACCTACTTGAGATTTTACCAAAAATAATGGCCAGGACCCCCTAGACATTAGGATTTGAATGTTCACAGATTAGTTGTTTTAAGTAGTTAGATGGTCATTGTTTCAAATGGTTAGTTCCTCGGTGGTCAAATGAGGATGGGCTGAGAGGAGAAACGGATATTGTCAATTCTAATGACTAGCTGAGAGAGACGGAGAAAAAGTTCATATGTTTCAGCAGATCGATAGTAGAAGAATCAGAGTTAGCCTTTTGCGGTCTGACATAGCAGATGAATTTGTGTGCCTTTTGGAAAGAGATGGGCCCTTGGGCTCTAAATCATTGAACCATTCTGATTTAATCAGATTAAGATTATTCAAAAGAATATATCGAAAACCATTGTAACTTACAAAAAATAAATTTCTGTTACTCGTTTTAAACCTAAATGTAGATTCAATGAAGAAAGCTTCTTTCTTAGAACTGCACGCCTATGGAACTCTCTTACGTTTGCCTGTTTTCCAGCTGACTACAATTTGGTTGTCTTTAAGTCCAACGTAAACAAATTCTTGATGAACCGTTCTCTTAAGTAATTCAATTTACCAAATTTCCACTACTAACGATTACTACATTATTGACTACTAGCGGGGGTACCCGGCGTTACCCGAGTGTTTGTTTCCGGGACGGGGGGGGGGGTTAAAAAATGTTATGGTAGGTAAGTAGAAAGGATCAAACCCGGAGTCATGAGTAAAAGTAGGAAAATAAAGTGTGAAAAAAAAAAAAAAAAAAAAAACATTTGCAACGTTAACAGTTCGGCCACCAAGAAAAGTCCATTCCAGTTGTTTAGGAAAAAAAAAAAAAAAAAAAAAAAACGACTACGGTAGGTCGGCGCGAACATGAAAATATAATGTGAATTGTCCAGCACGCTAACCGCTACGCCACAGAGAACTGCAGCTTAGTTTAGTGATTTTAAATAACTTCACATGAAAGAACTACGAAGCCAAACCGGTGTTCTCTTCTCAACTGTTCCTTGTGAACGATCCCCAAACGGTGTTAAGTGGTGGCAGGGGGAGGAGGAATTTATTAGAGAGAAAATATTTTACCACTTCCATTGATCTTAACCGATTTTGGCCGTGACTTCTCAGCAGAAAAAGTATAGAAATCTAAGATTATCGAGGAATTTGAGAAATAATAAGCCTATAACACACCTCAGATATTGTTCTGCCATTTGTGCATATTATATTTGCATGAAATATCTTGATTTTTAATCCTATTAAGGTCAAAATCCGATGTGAAAAAATGAGTTCATTTTATTTATATAGAGACTATACACACAATATTTCTTATCCTCGAGTGGCCTTGATAAGTGGCAATTCCTATGTAAAAAAAAGCAATATACTGAAATAATACAACCTTCAGAATAATCAATCCGAACTTGATTTTTGTTATTATAATTCTGTATGCTGGGTTTTGTGTCTGTGTGACAAGTGTCACAACTGCAATGACTCCAGGTGTTTCTGAAAAAAAAATAAAAACAAGAAAAATCAAAAAAAGATTCACTTTTTTTTTATAAGAATTTAAATTTAAAAAAAATACAATATGCACGTTTCAAATAAAGTTGAACATCTAATGAAGGAAATGTTCCTGAAATATAATATGAAACTTTCATCAGACCACACTGATACAAGTAAAAATATAGTATAAAAAGAAGTTAAAATGCACACACACACACAATTCTATATAATATTCTGCTTGCTCCTTCCTTGGTTAGTCTACACATTACACTTTGAAAAAGGCTAAATACAATTTTTGAAGACCAAACACTTCTAAAAAAGGCCAAATTCACGAAAGGTGGCTTTAAAAAGGCTAATCTAGGGACCTTGGACAAGAATATAAGAGTGGCCACCCTTTGATGTAGTCTCGTTTTCAAATCTCATTCACTGAAGAAAGAAGTCAGTTGCACATTAAGTAAAAAAGGAATATTCAAAAGAAATGACAAAAAAAGAAAAACATTGTCTACCAAGAAGTGCTGGACTGAAGGAGTAAATTAAAAGTTGTCTCCTACAATGTAATTTTATTGTTTGTATTGAACTATGTAGTATAATATTACTTTCTGAATATTTGTTAGTACTTGTTAATTTATCTCATATGGGTCAGTTCTATAGTTAAAATACAATGGGCACTATGTTCATAGAAATGTTAATAAACTATTTGCTTCTTGTTATTGTTTTTTTTGGCCAAAAGACTAATTTTTTGAGCCATCAAGAAAAATATCTGTTTTTATTTGTTGATTAAATATATTTCTCATTTTCATAGAATTTTCATGAGTCATATACTAGTGTGTATATATATGTATATATGATATTAATACCCTCTCCACCAGATATTTCAGCAGAAGGGATCACTGTCCTAAGAAAACTCATGATTTTCTTAAAAAAAATAACGTTTGTAAACATTAATGCGTGCATTTATTTTTTATTTTGGTAAATGTGTAGTTTAGCGGCGTAAATTATTTACTAGACCAAAAAAATATAAAAATTATTTATTTTTATGTAAAATACATTGTTAGACCCAAAGGCTGAAATAAAACCAGAAAACAATTTCATTTTTATTATTTTTTTATCATTTATATTTATTATTTGAAGTCGCTATATAGCTTTGAAAATTTGGCCTTTCTAAGGTTTGGCAAATTGGCCTTTTTAAGCTCTTTCATGAACTATGTTTTTGGCTGCCATATTTTTTTTTGTAACAAAAGAGCGCAAAAAGGCCAAATTTGGCCTTAAAACAGTCAATCTGCCAAACCTAAAAAAGGAGAGTAGATAATGCAGTGGATGTGTTATCGGCAGCTCCAGTAACTCTCCCTTCTCCTTTTCTGTTCCTCAGTCCTCATTTCCAATGAGTGATGTTTCTGACAAAGGGTGAAGAAAAAGCTGCTTTCCAGGTCGATAGTACTTCATGAACAGTAGTCTGAGATGTCGGAAATTTTCTGTCTCTATGTCTATCCTTGCGGCCATGTCACTAGTAAGAGTGCTGGAGGTAAACTTTTCATCTGGGCTGACGTTAACCGCCTGATAGTCAGGGACCCGAACCTTGGATTAACCACTATCAGCAGCTGCTAAGTACTGGGGCTGCTGTATTGCCATTTGGTGAATGGATTCTGGACCATACAGTAGTTTCTGGTGGGGCCTCTCGATGCCATACTAGTGGGTAATTGTTATGGCTTTACCTTATCATGTGCTACAAAAAAAAAAAAAAAAATTTCCCGTCTTTTCTCTCTTACTTTCCCTCTTTGTACTGATCTAATCAAGTATGCTGACCTGTTCCACAAATCCCAAAATCCTCACCATGAAATATCTCAAAAAAAAAACCTGAATAAACCTAGAACCCCATCCTCCAATGTAGACCCCTACTACCATGTCTCCTTTTCCAACGTCAGGGGTCTACGTTCCAACCTTCCAGAGGTTGAAACCCGATTATAGGAGATGAAACCAGACATATTCTTTCTAAGCAAAACTGGAATAGAGCCGACCGCCTCCCTAGATGAGTTCATAATTAAAGGATACTCTAACTTAACATCTAAATCTGACCCCCAAGATCGCCACGGGCATGAAATATGGGCCTACATTAAAGATGGCTTCCTGTGTGGCAGGGATATCTCCAGAGAAGACCCTAATTTACCTTTTATGTGCTTGCGGGTTGCACTTGCTTACACCACCACATTTATATTTGTCCTCTATCGGCCCCACAACAGCGGAGTTACTATCTTTAAGAGTATATTGGAGAAAATTGACCACATCCTGTCTGCTCATCCCGCAGCTAACATTCACATTTGCGGTGACTTCAATGTCCATAATGTGTAATGGCTGACCCACTCAAAAAAGACTGATGATGAGGAGAGGTTCTGTCATGATTTTGCCATTGCCTATAACCTCACTCAGATTGTTCGCGAGCCCACGCCGTGTGCCCGATACTACCAGTCAGTACGCAAACCTTCTAGACCTTTTTCTCTCCACTTCCCCTGAGCTATGCTCATGTGCCGTTCTATCTCCTCTGGGATCCTCCGACCACTCCGTTGTATCAGTTAAGATAAAAATGAAATATAATAAGTTTACAGACGTACCTCTCCACCGTACTGTATAACGATACTCTATGGCTGACTGGGATAGCTTCCGTACATTCATATCTGATCTACCTCTCCATTCCATGTTTAAAAAGGATGTGTCCTCTATAGTATCAGACCTGACAGAATGGTTACTTGTAGGTATAGACCGATTCATACCATCCAAAAAATTCCAACAAAAACCTAACAGCCAGCCATGGTTTTCCCCAGAATGTGCTGCTGCTATCGCGCACAGAAATCACTTTTTCCATAACTACCAACGTAATAGATGCACTGAGACTAAAGCTGCTTTCAATATCGCCAGCAACCACTGTAAAAAATTAATAAAAAATGCAAGAGAGCTATATGCTCAGTCCGTTAAATCCAAAGTAGCTGAGCAGCGGCTTGGTTCCCACCAGTTCTGGCAAATAGCAAATAGGATCCTGAACAGAAGCGTGCGTTCTATCCCAACCATTATCAATGGACCAGAGGTCATCTTGTCAGCATCAGACAAGGCCAAACTATTTGCCAATACATTGCAGCAAATTCTACCCGATGCGATGAAGGCCATCAACTCCCCGTATTTTCTCCTATAACACAGAACACGCTAGGTAACATACAAATATCTGTGCATGAGGTCGCCAAGCTAATCAAGAACCTAGATTCCAGTAAAGCAACTGGCCCTAACGGTATTCCAATTATAGTGTTAAAAAAGCTTCAATCTAAACTTGCTCCCATACTTACAAAACTGTTTAAGCGTTGCCTTAATGAGAAGTGCTTTCCAACACCCTGGAAAACCTCATCAGTATGCCCTCTATTTAAGAATTCAGGTGATAAGTCATGTCCCTCTCAATACAGACCAATAAGTCTCTTGTGTGTCATGAGTAAGTTGTTGGAATCCATATTAAATAGAGAAGTAGTCAACCACCTCAGCAGAAATAACCTTCTTAGTGACACGCAATATGGTTTCCGTTCTGCTAGATCTACAGAAGACGTGCTAATGGTTATATCTCATAGAATTAGCGAATCTCTCAACAAAGGCTTCATTTCTAGGACAATTGCTCTTGACATATCAAAGGCCTTTGATAACATATGGTATAAAGGCCTACTTCACAAGATTTCCAGCTACGGTATAACTGGAAGTGTGTTCTCAATCATTAAATCATTTCTCTCTGATAGGCTCATAAGAGTAGTGGTTGATGGGCAGAAATCAGAGGCCCACAGTATTAATGCTGGAGTCCCTCAGAGTTCCATCCTGAGCCCAACTCTCTTCTTGATCTACATCAATGATCTCCCAAAACACATACTAACATGATTCGTTGACATCTATGCTGATGACACGACTATCTATGGCAACACATCAAAGGCCGTAAATGACAATGTTCTCTCTGATTCTCTCTCCTCAGATCTTGAGCGCATGGTACAGTCTGGGAAGAGGTGGCTGGTTACCTTTAATGCATCTAAGACCAAGCTCCTATCATTACATGATAAACGCTCTGATCCCCATCTGGCATCGATTGAAATGAATGGCACTAATCTAGGGGAGGCCCCATGTTTTGATAAGCTTCTGGGTTTGACCTTTACTCCTGATCTTAAATGGAACACGTACATCAAGTCTATGGCCAAGGTTGCTGGGAAAATGGTAGGATCCTTCTACCGCTCAAGAAGATATCTCACTACTGATGCAATTCTCTATCTATATAAAAGCCAAGTACGTCCAAGGATGGAATACTGTTGCCATATCTGGGCAGGAGCTGCTAAAAACAGCCTATCCTGCCTTGACAGAGTACAAAATAGACTCCATGGCTTGGTGGGGGATGCCCTTTTCTCTTCCCTGGAACCTCTCTCCCACAAAAGAGACGTTGCGAGCCTGTCTCTGTTTTATCGTTATTTCCATGGCAAGTGCTCATCTGGGCTCCATTCTCTGGTCCCCTCTCACCAATCTTTTACGAAAAACACCCGACTAGTTGAAGCCACTGTCAATAATTTTCCCCACTCTTTATCTGTGCCTAAATCAAAATGTGGATTCCATGAACAAAGCTTCTTTCTTAGAACTGCACACCTGTGGAACTCTCTACCGCTTGCCTGTTTCCCCCCCGCCCCCCCCAACTTCAACTTGGATTTCTTCAAGTCCAACACAAACAAATTTCTGATAAACCGTCCCCTTAAGTAATGACACTTTATCAAATCTCCAATACTAACTATTACTACGATACTATCCCATTGATTACTGTACACACAATAACCCTTATCCCCGAGTGGCTCTGGGCCTTGATAAGTGGTGACCTCCATGTAAAAAAAAAAGGCCAAATTTTAAACGTGTAAGGCGTTTTTTTTTTTGTTTTTTTACACGGTGGTCACCACTTATCAAGGCCCGGAAGCCACTCAGGGATAAGGGTTATTGCAAGTACAGTACATTAGTGTGGAGATTTGATGAAGTGTTTACTTAAGGGGGCGGTTCATTAGGAATTTGTTAACGTTGGACTTGAACACATCCAAGTTGTAGTCAGGTGGGAAGCAGGCAGACGGAACAGACTTCCACAGGCGTGCAGTTCATGGAATCCACGTTTTGATTTAGGCACAGATAAAGAGTGAGGGAAATTTTTCACAGTGGATTCAGCTATACGGTTGTTTTTCGTGAAAGATTGGCGAGGGAGGACCAGAGATTGGAGTTCAGACAAGCACCTGCCATGGAAATAACGATAAAACGATAAAATAAGGATAGGCTCACAACGTCTCTTCTGTGGGAGAGAGATTGCAGGGTAGAGAAAAGGGCATCCCCCACTAAGCTACAAAGTCTATTTTGTACTCTGTCAAGGCAGGATAAGCGTGCACATTTAGTCTAATAAAAAAATGATAAAAAAACATAAAAATGAATTTTTTTTTGTTTTATTTCAGTCTTTGAGTCTAATAATGTTTTATATAAAAATAAATAGTTTTTATAATTTTTTTTGTCCGTCAAATAATTTATGCCGCTAAACAACACATTTGCCTTTATTTTTTGTGAGGACACTTTTTTACTGGCTTTTTTTTTGTAAATAAAAGAAATTTTAGATTTGCTTTTTTTTAGGGGGGTATTTCGATTTTCTTTTGATTTGTCATTTTATGTTTCTAATGTAATTCCCACCCCCCCAAAAAAAAATTGAATTTGTCATATTTTGGGGTTTGTTTTATTTATTAAATTGTTAGGTGAAAGTAGAGAATGGTTTCATAAAAAAATAATTAAATTTATCGTTATTTTATATTTCCAATGTTATTTCCTCCCAGTTTTTACCATCCCCCTCAATTGCCAAACTTTCAAAACATTCTAGAGGTGACATGTCTCGTTGAACGCTTGGTGGCCAAAAAGTGGGTGCTCATTTTACGTTAAATTTATATAGAAAAGTGATCCCTCACTCTAACATGTTATTTTTTTTTTCAAAATTTCTAATTTCTTTGCACTTATTTGCACTTCTGCAAACTAATAATATTTATAAAGGCTGTTTAAATGTATTAGGCTGAAAAAAAGTAGATCTCCATTTTTTTTTAGGGGTTAAACACCACTGGGTCCCGTCGTATAAAGTTACCTTTTTAATTAAAAAATGAAGTTTGTAATCGATGAAATTAACATGAAAAAGGAAAAAAAAATGTAAATTGTGGAATTTAGAGGGGGGGGGAACTAACTTCTTTTTAGGTATTAAACGACGCTGAATTACGTGGTAAAAATTTACCGATTTCTGTATTGCCGTAAGGAATAAAATAAAACAAACAAATGAAATCTTTTCAGTCTTTTTTTTACTTTATTTGTGCAAGTGTTTGGTTGCGTACTTACCGAAGCCAGATTTGAGGCAGAATATGAAGTGTTGCAGGATTATTTCCTCGGTTATAGACTGTGTAACGACAAAGGCATGTCTTGCAATCTTCCTTAGCAAATTCCATGCAAATATCCCAGTAGTCTTGATCAAAAACACCTGATAACAACAAAGATAAATCATCAGCAGCAGCAACAACATCTAAAGTCATTCGGCAAAAAAATAGTTCATTTGTCACTTAACTTAAGTCGGAAAAATGCTGAAAGAAAGCGTACAGAAGACACACAAGACAAAGATAAAGGATAATAAATGTATTAAATCTATATATCTATAAAAGTGAAATTGTCTGTGTGTCTGTGTGTGTACATTTCCCAACCAAACTACTCTGTTAATTTTCAGTATACAAACTCAAGATTTGACATAAGGGGTATTGAGATTTGCAAAAATCTTTTTAATCAGTTTTCGACAAGAAATTTAGCTGTCAAGGGGTCAAAGTTCAACAATTTGACCTTTGAAAACTCTACCAAACTCCTCTGCCAATTTTGGGTCTAAATACTTGAAATTTTAGATGTAGGTTACTTGGACATCGGTCAAACTTTTTGATCTGATTTGAGTCCAAAACAATAAATGTTAAGGGGTCAAAATTGGGGCCAAAGTTAAAAAAAATCTCTGCGGTTTCTACAAATTACTCAGCCAATTTTTGGTCTACATATTTGAAATTTTACATAAAGCGTATTCAGACAAAGGGCAAGCTTTTTAATTAGTTTTGGCCGACAATATGGCTGCCAAGAGGTCAAAATTCAAAAGATTTGACCTTTGCAGTCTCTAGCAAACTATTCAGCCAATTTTGGATTTAAACATTTGAAATTTTACATAAAGGGTATTCAGACATGCAGCAAGCTTTTTAATCAGTTTCTGAGAGAAAATTTGGCTGCCAAGAGGTCAAAGTTGAAAGAGTTTCCTTGCAGACTTTACCAAACTCCTCCGCCAATTTTGGGTCTAAACACTTTAAATTTTAGATGTAGGTTACCTGGACACAAGTCAAACTTTTTAATATATATATATTCAAAAAAGAGAAAGAATAAAGATTGTTTATATTCAGCCCACCAAATTAAGGGCTTGTTGTTGGCCAAGGAGAATCATCTTGGATAATCAGATATGGCTTTTTTTCAGAATAGGATGAGTGTCATGATATGCAAGAAGAGAATTATACTAGGAAAAAAAGGGGGTAAACCTTTTTTTATATATACATCATATAATAATATTTGGTTTAACATCCGCATGCATTAGATGGCTCTTAGAAATTAATTTCCAATCTCTGCCCAGGTTCTTATTTATCCCTCCTTCTCTCAAGTGCATTTTTATCACTACCTCCCACATTTTCCTTCACATTTCTCTGTAAATTAGACATCCTCCTTTAACTGTTTTACATCTACTCACCCAAGAAGTCTCATCCATTTTTTCAACATGGCCATATGATCCAAGTCTCCTAATCTGCACATACCTCCCTATACTATCCAGATAATCAGAACTAAGTCCATTTTTAAGACTTGCACATCCATTTTTATCATTTGCATCTCATTTTTCTCCATGCAACGCATGTCCTCAACCCTCACTGGCCAGGTTACCCTTCCATAAATCATCACACTGTGTACACATAACTGGAAGACTCGAAAACAATAACACTATGCTGGTTAGTAATGTAATCTCTGAACTTACTCCATCCACTTGTAACTCTTGCAATCATACTAGCACCTGCTCCATCCTGTGCTCCAATGATATCACCAAAGTAACAAAACTGCCAATAGTTTTGCCATCCAGACTTTTTCCACATCCAAGGTCTCATCCATCTTCATTGTTTCTGAACTTTCATTCGTAAATTTCTTTTGATAATATCATACATTTTATTTAAACTTATTGTAATCACTTTTTGATTGTAATAAATGGCTAATAACATTTTTTTCTTGCCCTTCGGGCCAAGATCACAGTACAGTATCTGTTCTGATGCTACACTTCATCTTTTCTTCTCGGTCAGTGGCAGAGAAATCCTTCATGACTGAGACAATTTTTATTTTTGATCCTATTTTTTTTTTTGTTCCTATCCAGAGTGCCCCTTTTTGGCGAACTAGATTTTCCCTACGTTAAAAACCGACCTTGTGTCTAACTCTGCCCTCATGGAGAGGCAAGTAAAAAAGAACATTAAGTAAAGAATGTGAAAGTAAAGTTTTTGATACAATTTTTTGCAATATTTTGGTTACGTATCAAACATGACTTAAAAATAGAGACATGTTTTAAAAATAAACATATTTAAAAAATAAAAATAGAGAGATTTGAAAGAGATTAAAAATAGAGATTTTAAAAAGAAATTTAAAAAAAAAAATAGATTTCAAAATAGACAGATTTTTAAATAAAAAAAAAATATTTAACAAACATTTTTTTACTTGAGAGTCACCACTTATCAAGGCCTAGAGACCACTCCAGGATATGGGTTAATGAACGTTAGGTAAATGGTAAGACAACATGGTGGAACTTGGGTAGGGTTTAATTATTTAAGAGAACGTCTCAACAAGAACTTATTTACATCAGACTTGAAAACGACCATATTATAGTCAGCTGGGAAGCAGTCCATGGTATTGTGTTCCACAGACGGATAGTTCTAGGAAAGAAACTTTGCTCATGGAATTTTTGTTTAGTTTTAGGCACAGATGAAGTTGAGGAAGTTGTTGATGGCTGTATTTGTTGCAAACGTTTTACAGGGAGAACTATAGATTGAAGCTCAGTCAAGCCACTAATATAAAATTACGATGGAACAGAAGCAGACATATAGTGTCTCTTCTATAAGAAAGAGGAAGTAGGGAGGCGAAAAGGCACTCACCTACTAAATTACAAAGACTGCCATGGCAGGAAAGGTGCTCTTAGGAGCTCCTCCACACATGTGGCAACAGTATTCTGTTATATTATTCATAATTCACAGAAAAAATAAATGTAAAAAAAAATATAGGAATATTTTTATTCAAAAATCATTTGTTTATGGAAATCACTTCAGATAAGCCACTTGATGTAAGGTATCTTTAAAATAAATACCACTTCAAGGTCAAAAACTTGGCAACAATAAGTGTTAGATGGAATAAATTCTGACCTAAAAAACAGCAATTCTTTCCTCTTTCTCAGAAACATCGCTAATGGAATTAAGCGGCTGCCAAAAGTAAACCCAGGATCCACTTTCTACTCTCCTTAAATTATAAAGTGGGTTCAAGTTAGTAAGAAACCCTTGAGACTCAAACCAGAAATAAAATGCTTAATCATAAATATGATCAGCATTTTATTCAATTTTCTTTTCTTTTTTTTTTTTTTTTTTTTTTTTTTGCATTTTCACTCCAAACAAGGCACAATACAACTTTGATGTGTAGGGGGGTAATATCTGGGGCATAATTTGTAGGGGTACTAAGTAGGGAGTTGAGCAGCAAGCTGTCTGTTTACATTACATTTAAACTTCTGCATGTAAGTACAGGCAGAGAAGCAGGAACCCGGAAGGAATTCCAAAGTCTAGCAGTCCTAGGGAAGAAACTATTAGAGTCAAAGGCTTTCTTGCATCTGGAGATTTCTAATGTGTAGGGGTGGAATTTTGCTGCTGTCAGGTTTGTCAGGTGTATTTCCGTCAAGGTGGCACAAGGTCGTTGGAGCATTCACCATTAAAATACTTGTAAAACAGGCAGAGGGTTGGGACAGCGGCTGAAGCCTAGCTAATAGTGCAGGACCTATTGGGTTGGCGACTCTCTTTTGAACCTTGTCTAAGAGTGAGAGACTAGTAGCAGATGCACCAGCCCAAATGTGACAACAATACTCCATACATGGGTGAATGGTGGCCTTGTAAAGGTACAGGATACTTTCAGGTGTAAGTAACTTTCTAGCATGGTAGAGAGAGCCCACCTTCTTTGCAGCAGCCTTAGCAATGCCCTCAATGTATTTGTTCCTAATTTAACCAAAATTAGCAATTAACAACATATAAGTATAGAATGTAAATAAATCCTCTCCACACATGGCTGCATGTTATTTTAGCAGTAATGCATGGGTTTGCAAATAAAAGATTATAAAAATGCTTGTGCTTAACAAAGAACATCTATTAATAATCTGCTTGCATAAACTATGAAAACCATAAAGTAGACATGTATACATTGATTAAATATACAAATAAACAGTGTTTCCCGACAAATTAAAATGCATAAGTTATTGATAAGAAGACATAGAATATGTCTGCTACATGCAATCCATTTTTCCCCATGATGCTTTTCTGTAAGGCAATGTGCCCAAAGGCAAGTTCTCTTTATAGTAGGGTAAACCAGTGACCAAAAGAGAATTATGTTCTTAATTCTTGACTACGTGTTTATATGAGAATTTTGGCAAGATCTTGAGTATGCAATAAGATTTGAATATTTCTTTTTATTACCAAAGCCTCTTAGGCACTGACAATGGTTAGTTTTGGTATTAGCAATGAGTTTTACAATAGCTTTACAAAGGTTGAGAGCAGTTTGCAGATAATCTTGGGTTTCTGACAGTCGACAACAATCAAATCGAGAAGTTGCAAGTCAGACATGGTGGAAGCCAGATCTTGGCTGAGACCAGGTTAGAAAAGGTTTGGGAGATCAAGATGAGCTGATATCAACTAATAAACTTGACCTCAACAGAAAAACTAAGATATGGATATTAGCGATTAGAGGATAGTTTCCCACAATCGTGTCACACACGCACTCAGACTTTACAATTACATAAAGTATCAGATTCAGTGTTTTCTGTAGTTTTGTTCTTTTCATACTTGTGAGAAACAACACAGCCAGAAAGGATGATGAAAGAGAAACAGGTAAACAACATTGGAGTTGGTGGTTGTCAAGCGGGGACACATATTGCTTTGCTTTTGTTGCAGCACACGTGGACCCAGCTTCAAGTTCAGGTGAAAACAGAAGAGCAAGGGAAAATGGACTTTGGGTTGTGAAAAAAAAAATCATATTTTCTTAGATTTTTCTGAAAAACGAAAATTTAGTTTGGTTTTCATTATTTTATAGCATATCAACCTTTTGTGTGATTATTTAACAGCAAAAATCAAATATCTATTATAAACAATTTTGTTTTTATGGAAATTGTGCCAGACAAAATGTGAAGCCATTTGATGTATGAAGCTAACAAGGGCAAAAACTGATTATCACAAAGACAGGAGGTGCTTATTGGCCTTGGTCATGAAAAGACAAGGCCAATAAGTAAGAGCAAAACAGCAGGAAAGTTGTTTCACAAGCCTGTAATTCTTTGAAATAAGCTACTGGAATAGGAAGCTGTATTACAATAAGCTGTCCATACAACAAATTGATGAATACCACTAGACCAAGGAGTCAAATGAGCTGGAACAAAAGAAGCAGAGAATAGATCAGGTAATTCTGAAAAATATATTCCATAATAGTATTTATAGAAAAAAAACTAAGACTAGCAACATCATATTTGTGATAGGTTGAAAAGAAGAGCAAAGGGGCAATCAAATTACAGATACGTTTCGTCACCTTAGCAAGAATCCTAGCTCAGGTGAAAATAAGGTTCATACCATTTACAACAATATCATCACATGCATGAACCATAAATCTAATCCAATTTAAACTTAATTCCTTGCTTTCATATTTAACCTGAGTATGGCCGACTTTCCACCCGAGTACAATAGAAGACTAAGACCAACAAACCTGTATCAGTTAATTCGAATTCAGGATCTGCTCGTTTCCGTTCCTTGTTGTTTCGGATAAGTTTTTTGTAAGGGAAAGGCGACTGTGGGTAACGATACAAGGCACGCATGTAGCTATGGTCGGAAACGTTGTCCAGGTAATAGTACACTTCCTTTACGTCCTCGCCATGATTGCCCTGAAAATAACAAAATGTAAACATTTTATAGTTAGTAGAAAAAAAATATGACCTTTTATTAGGTCACTTATTAAGCTTGAGTTAGATTGGTTGAACAAAGAAAAAGTGAGTTTGCAAAGCCAGTTAAATATAAAAAATAAAAAAATAAAATTTGCATAATCTATCTTCCTTTCTTTCACTTTCAAGTGGCAATATGCTTTGTGTGGCACAAAAAAGTGTAAAAGAAACAAAAAACACTACAAATATGGGTTCAACAGTATTACTACTAATGATGATATTCCCTTTTGTTTATGATGGACAATTCTGATTATTTTATTGTTTCCTTTCTTTATTACCTTTGATTGCTATTAAACAAATAGAGAAACTAAATTATTAATTGAGAATTACTTCTCGAGGAACAGAAAGGATACAGAAAAGGAAAAAGAGGAGCACATAATCTATAGATCAAAAGATCCTGAAAGAGGTAAAAGGTAAGAAAAAGAATATAGCATGGTATGGATCAATTACAAGAAAGTGTCTGACAGGACTCCTCAGGCATGGATAATAGAATGCTTGAAAATGTACAAAATACCAAACAAGATTATCAATTTGATTGAAAATCTAATGAGAACATGGAGATTTGAACTGACAACTGGTAGACAATACGTAACTGAGATTAAAATACAAAGAGGAATCTTTCAAGGTGATTCCCTATCAGCACTACTGTTCATCATAATCATGATATCCTTTACAATATACTAAGAAAGTGCCAAGTTGAATACAAGTTCATGAATACAGATGGAAGAATGAACCACCTAATGTATATGGACGACTTGAAACTTTTTGCAAAAACCAAAAAGGAACTAGAGATGTTAATAAACAAAACCAGAATCTTCAACCAAGATATCCAAATGGAATTCGGTATGGAAAAGTGCAGACTGCTAGTTATAAGAAGAAAAAACTGGAGGTAACAGAAGGTATGGAAATACCCAAACAGAGATGAAGGTATTAGGTATGCATGGCACCCACAAATATTTAGGAGTTCTCAAAGCAGACACCATCGAAGCAACAGAAATGAAGCAAAAAATTGGAAAGCAATACCTAAGAATAAGAAAATTCCCAGAAACTAAACTATATAGTAAAAAATTAAAACTTATAAACACATGGGCAGTGTCACTAGCAAAATATTCTGACCGTTTATAGGTTGGAATAAAGAAGAACTGAGACATCTTGACCAGAAGACCAGGAAACTTATGACCATGCACTATGCCTAAAGGATCATGCTGACCGATTCTACACGAAAAAGAAAGACAGAGGAAGAGGACTGGTTTGCATAGAAGACTATAAATGACACAAAAATAGAATTAGAAAAAATACATAATGTAAAATACTGAAAGAATAATTACCACAGAAAGAGACGCTGAAAATATGAACAAGACAGAGAACAGAGAGACAAGGGATAAGACGAGAAGAGAAAATTGGAAAGATAAACAGCTACATGGACGATTCATGACAAAAGATGAGACTCACAAAAACACTTGGACATGGTTATGAAAAGAACACCTAAACAGAGAAACTGAATCCCTAATAGCAGCTACACAAATCACATGGGTACTGACCTATATCGACAAGAGGAGGGACTAGCTATGGGCTCGCCATTATCACCAGTGATGGCGAACATATACACGGAATACTTCGAAGACATGGCCTTAGGTTCAGCTCCCTTAAAGCCCACCATGTGGCTAAGATACGTTGATGACACCTTCATACTCTGGCCCCGTCAGGAAGACATCCAGGCTCTCCTAGACCATGTGAACTCAATAAGACCATCGATACAGTTCACAATGGAGAAAGAAAAATATAACCAACTGGCCTTCCTTGATATACTCATATCACACACAGAGCATGGGTTTAAGACATCCGTATATCGCAAGGCTACCTTCACCGGACAATACCTAAACTTCAACTCCCATCACCCATACAGTATCAAACATGGAATCGCACGCTGCTTACAACATCGAGCAGAGACAATAAGTAGCGACACCATTACATACCACCAAGAAATGGTCAGGTTGAAGAATACCCTCCGTCGTAACAACTACCCCGATAGCATACTATCCACCAGACGTGTTAATAGTATAAGAGAGAAGAATGAAACCCAAAAACCTTCAACGGTCTGCCTACCATACATACCAGGCATCTCCGAAAAGATTCAGAGAATATGTGCCCCCTACAACATCAGGACGTTATTCAAGAGCGAGTCAACACTCAGATGACACCTGGTACGAGTGAAGCCTTGCATGGAGGAGAACATGACCAAAAACTGCATATACTCCATCCCATGCAGTTGCAGAAAGGTTTACAAGGGTGAAACATGCCGCCCCCTTAAAGTAAGGGTGGAAGAACACCGAAAAGCGGTAACTAAAGGGGAGACGGAAAAATCGGGTATAGCCAACCATGTCTGGATGGAGAGGGGGGACCATCGCCCCCTATGGGATGAAGTAAAAATAATAAACAGAGAGACCCACTGGAAAGTGAGAAAACTTAAAAAAACAGCTCACATGCTCGGACATAACAACCTACTGAGCAAACCAAGCATAGAGCTGAATGCAATTTGGACACCTCTGATAGAGAGAGAAAACCTTGAATAACAACATAGGTTAACAAAAACCAACTAAGAATTGTCCTAGTGACATATGGCCGAGTGGTCCTAGACGTTGTATCAAAGTTTACAGTTACCCAAAGGTGCTGAGTTCAATCCTGAAAAAGTGAAAAAGTAACATTCAAAACAGAGAATCAGCAACTATGTCCCAAAGCCTAGCTGGAGTCCGAACACGGTACCCCCGTAATAATAATAAAGGGTTGGGTTCGAGACTCTTAACAAACAGTTCCCCAGTTCGATACAAAAACCTGACAAAGGCCGGAGGGCAAAACGGCCGAAACGTTGTGACAATAACAACCAAGATGAAGAAGTCAGTCCGACAATCTCAATCAATGAAAACACCTCATCTCAAAAATACAGACAATTACTACAAATCACATGATTAAAATCAAATATATCAAAGCAAAAAACGACAAGACACAAGAAAACAGCAAATGCAGACTCTGTAGACAAAGAGGCAGAATGATAAAACACATAATTGAATGCAGCAAACTAGCCAAAAAAAATTAAAACATGATCAAGTGGGGAAATCAGTACATGGAGAATTGTGCAGACAACTGTGTTTAAAGACCCAGAAAAATTGTAGAAGCACAAACCGGCAGCAGTACTTGAAAACGGATAAACAAATGAACCCATCCAAGCAAGAAGACTGGATGTCATAAGAGTTAAAAAGGAAAAGTTCCAGCAGATCACAGAGTTATAAGTTAACTAGAGCACATCGCATTAAAGTATTTGTAAAATAAGCACAGGGATGTAACATTGGAGTGATGGGACAGGTGTTGAAGCTTAGTTGAAAGTGTGGAACTTATTAGATTGGAAACTCTTCTTTGGACTGTCTAACAAAGAAACTAATACCTTAGCCTCTATGTGGCAACAATATTCCATGCATAGGCCTTATGATGGTCTTATAATGGTATAGGATACTATCAGATGTGAGTATTTTTCTAACACAGTAGAGAAAGGCCGCCTTCTTTGCAGCAGCCTTGTCAATGTCTTCTATGTATTCCAATTCATGTTAGTTGTTTGAATAATAAACTCTCAGCTAAAAATTCTTCTATCCAGTCATGACGAAACAAAAACAATTTTATGGATTAAGGGTTCAGTTCAAAATTCTGTATAGATTATAAATTTGAGGTAAAGATCCAAAACACAATTGAAGAAATTTAGTGGTTACATTGGCCAAAACATCATTAGAACAACATTCAAGGTCGGGAATAGCAATCCAAATAATCCGAATTTTACAAAGAATAAGTTCAGTTAAGACCACCAATATGGATGTTGCAGATCCACTGATCATTGCTATCATCATCATCATTTTATTTTTTCTGAGCGAGTCAACACAAGATTTGAAGGCCACTCTCGGATAAGGGTCAATGAGTGTAAGGTGATCTGTGAGACCACAACCTAATGATCGGTAGTGGCGGGTGGAATTTGATTATTTAAGAGGGTAACTCAACTGGAACTTGTTTACATTAGATTTGAAGACAACCATGTTGTAGTCAGCTAGAAAGTAGATCCATGGTACAAAGCTCCACAGGCGGGCAGTTCTAGGAAAGAAACTTTGTTCATGGAATTTGTGTTTAGATTTAGCCACAGATAGAGAGTGGGGGAAATTGTTGACGAGTGCTTACTGCAAAAGTCTTGAGGAGGGGGCATAGTTTGAAGCTTGCCATGAAAATAATAATAGAGTAGGGAAAGACTAGCAACATTGCTTTTATGAGAAAGAGGTTGCAGAGAAAAGGACGTCACTTATTTTATTCATAACAACAACTTGTTTCAAAGTCGGTTTTGAACCCTGCCAAGGCAAGAAAGGGTGCTGCGAGCAGTTCCTCCTCAGATGTGGCAACTACTCTATTTTAGGACATATTTGGCTCTCGTACAGGTAGAAAATTCTGTTTGAAGTAAGATATCTTCTGGAGCGATCGAATGATGCAACTTTTTTTCCAGTGGAAGAAACTTAGCGTTTTCTGGGAGTAATTTGAAATTTAGAATTTTTTATTTTATCACCTATGACACATCCAACATTTTCTAAGTCTTAAGTAGAAAAATCGAAAGACACTTCATTTAGTAGATAAACCTTTCACCTCTGGTCCAGTGAGGCCAAACAAGCGTTCTTTAAGAATCTTGTCCTTGCCATTCCATAGAGCCAAAGACACACACAGCTTGGCCTTGTAATCACTCCATCCAAAGAGACCATCCTCTCCATGTAAGTAGACAGTGTAACGAGCTTTGTCATGAGATAAGTATTTCCAACTGAAAGACAAAGAAAATAACATATTAAACATTTTGTACTAGCTGTCACAATCCGTTGTTGCTCAACAATATATTTTACTTTTCTTAATTTCCATCCAGAAAATATTCTCTGGTCAGAATTATTTTAAAATGACCACCATTTTAAATAAAAAAGGATCTAACTCTATATTGTATATACAGCATTCCCCCCCCCCCAAAAAAAAAATGTTGGTTTTAGTTTCAATATGAATGCAAAGTTACATCCCCTTTCTTTTAAGATGGCAGACATTAGAAAATGGAGTAATTGTGCATAAAGTCAGACCCAGTAACTTGTGGTGTCCGCATCTGTCAATTGAAGTATGGAAGCACAAAATGTGTGCAATTAATTTTTTATTGCAAAAGAGAAAATAAGGAACACGATTTATACAAAAATTGAAATAAAAAATAAAAACAAGAATTAATTCAAAAGGAAAAATTGCATGGTATTTCTGCATTAAATGTAAATAAACATTTTCTTGCTTCATGGGTGTAAAAAACTAAAATTTATTTAGTATTTACTTAAAAATAGTACTAAAACGGATAGACCCGTTTAACAAAATATTTATGGTTTGTTTTCATTAAAAGATTTTATTGTTCATTTTCATTAAAAGATTTTATTGTTCGTTTTCATTAAAAGATTTTATTGTTCGTTTTCATTAAAAGATTTTATTGTTCGTTTTCATTAAAAGATTTTATTGTTCGTTTTCATTAAAAGATTTTATTGTTCGTTTTCATTAAAAGATTTTATTGTTCGTTTTCATTAAAAGATTTTATTGTTCGTTTTCATTAAAAGATTTTATTGTTCGTTTTCATTAAAAAATATTTATCATTCATTTGCATTAAAAAATATTTATCATTCATTTTCATTAAAGGTTATTTTAATTTTTGAAAATTATTGCTTATCTTTTTTTATTTTTTTTACATAGGCATCACCACATTATCAAGGCCAAGAGGCCACTCAAGGATAAGGGTTAAAGAGTGTACAGTAGAAATTGGACGATATAGTAATCATTAGTAATGAAAATTTGGTAAATTTGATAACTTATATGGAACGGCTCATCAAGAACTTATTTACTTTAGACTTGAAGACAACCATATTGTAGTCAGCCGGAAAGCAGGAAAACGGAAGACAATTCCACAGGCGTGCAGTTCTAAGAAAGAAGCTTTGTTCATGGAATCTACGTTTAGGTTTAGGCACAGATAAAGAGTAGGGGGAATTATTGATAGTGTTTACAGCTAGACAAGTGTTTCTTGTGAAAGTTTGGTGAGGGGGGACCATAGATTGAAGCTCAGTCGAACACTTTCCATGAAAATAACGATACATCAGAGACAAACTCGCAACATCTCTTCTGTGAGATAGAGGTTGCAAGGAAGAGAAAAGGACATCTCCTACGAGGCTACAAAGTCTATTTTGAACTCTATCAAGGCAGGCCAAGTCCTTTCTTTCTTTTAATTTGTTTGTCTATTTAATTATTGTCCATATTCAGTATGAATTGAATCATGTTCCTATCCATTATAGTATTATTTTTTAGTAAATAATAAACAAATTTTATTTTTTTTTACATCCATGAAGCAACAAATTGTTTATTTACATTTAACACAGAAACTCCAAACAATTTTTTCTTTTGAATTAATTCTTTATTTTATTTTTTTATTTTAATTTTAGTATAAATTGTGTTCCTTATTTTCTCTTTTGCAATAAATTAATCGATAAAAAAAGTTTACATATTTTTATATATTTTTATTATAAGCAGTGAAAAAAATAAACATAAAATATATTTGAAAATTGTATCCATTTTATGCTTCCATACTTCAATTGACAGATGCAGACGCCACCTGTTGATTAGGGTCTGGTTTTATGCACAATTACCGAAAATGGCTCTAACTCTAAGAAAATATTTTCCGGAAGGATGAATCGAATGACATTTTATTCTTCTTAACAACATGTTGCAATAATCAACAAAAACTAACAAATCAGAATCAAATATTTACTTTGTAGGAAGAAAGCTATTAATGAAAAAAAAACTTCATATTTACAACAACAAAAAATACATGTTCAATTATTTACAATAAAAATAATTGCTTACTTGTGAAAGAACATTCAAAGACTTATGCAAATGAACCAAAAATTTATGAGAAATATATTTTCTCAATATGACAAATATATTTTCCTTGGCGTTTGGAGGATCTGTTCTGATGCTACATTTAGTGGATTCTAACTTCACTCAGTGAAGGAGAATTCCTTATATATGCAATTTTTATTTTTGTTTCAATCCAAAGTACTCCTTTTTGGAGAGCGGGATTGTTTCCACATTAAAAACTTACTTTGTATCTAATTTTGACCGTGTGAGAAAGCAAGTAAATAGAAATATGACTAAATATGTATATTGCCTATAATTTTTCATAGGGATTTGAATTTTCTTTGGCAGGTTATTGAATTTGGTCAAGCATTCATTTCCTATTTTGTTTAAAATGATTTCTTGATTGAGTTTTATGGCATGCCAACCATTATTGAATCATTTTATGCTAAAGCCGTATATGTTTTGCAGATTAATTTGAAGAGATTTCTGTTACATTTAGCATCTGCTTTTCCCAAATGGTCACCCATTTAATACTGACCCGACTTAACATTACTTAACTTCGTTAATCTTACAGGAACCGATGTGTTTACATGATTTATAGCTGTATATGTTTTTTCATGAGAATTATTATAATCTGCTAGACACATCCATGTCAGCACTTTTGCAAAGATATTTAGATAACATGTTTCTGAAGTTTTTGAGATGAGGATTGACAATTCATATCATTTGGATCCTTCGAACTACTGTTCTCATTTAAGCGTGTTACTTTGAGATTTCGACTGATGTAACCTCCGACCTTATTCAGGTGTACCTTGTCAAACTCAAGAATCTTTTTGTTGAACTTGGGAATCTGCACAGAATTCCAAACAGAATCCTTTATTTAATCTACAAGCGAAACATGCTCTTGTTTCGTCAATAATGACTGAGTAGAAGTTATAAGTAATTTGCAATTATATTTTGAGTGTCGCCTGCACTGGGGATTGAACCTTTAACTTCCAGAATAGTATAACTTACAAGTGAATTTTACCAAATACTTCATTCACTATATCACGGGTCCTCTTCTACAGAGATCACATCAAACGAAATGTGAAAATACCACTCAAGATCAGAAGCGTAGTCCAAATAATCCAAAAAATACATATTAAGATCATTTGGTATATAAAAAATTAAAAAAAACAATTTGGTATATAAAAGAAAAAAAAATTTTTTTAAATAAAATTTGGTATATAAAAAATAAAAATTTGGTATATAAAAAATTAAAAAAAACAATTTGGTATATAAAAAATTAAAAAAAAAAATTTTTTAAATAAAATTTGGTATATAAAAATTATTTTTTTAAATTTGGTATATAAAAAATTAAAAAAAAAATTTTGGTATATAAAAAATTTTTTTTTAAAATTTGGTATATAAAAAATTAAAAAAAAAAATTTGGTATATAAAAAAAAATTATTTTTTTAAATTTGGTATATAAAAAATTTTAAAAAAAATTTTGGTATATAAAAAATTTTTTAAAAAAATTTGGTATATAAAAAAAAATTCTTTTTTAAATTTGGTATATAAAAAATTTTTTTTTTTTAATTTGATATATAAGCTTATAGAAATTTGCTGAAAAATAAAAATGATCAAGGATTTATGGAAGATTATCGCTTCACAAAATTTGCTAAATTTGAAAGCAAAGTTTTAAATAATGAACATTTCATTCATAAAACATAGGCAAAGTTCATAAAAATGGATTAATATTAATATTTTAATGATTCTGACACAAATTTATCTCTGAAATAAGTCCAAAGAAATGAAAAGAAAGAAGAAATCAGTTTGCCTAAGCGATGGTATGTGTGTAGAGGAGGGAGTATCTTTTAAAAACAATAAAAAGAAATTTTTGTGTCACTAGAGAAAGAGAGAGGGTGAGAAAGAGAAGAGAAAGGAGACAAAATGAGAGAGAGATCAAAGAAGTGGGAGTACAAGAAAGAGGGCGAAGGAGAGGGAGTTTTTTTGTCTACAAGAGAGTCCTCATTTATCAAGGCCTGAAAGCCAATTAGGGATAAAGTTTAATGAGTGTACGATGGTCACCGAAGCAATGGTGTAATAATAATGGTGGAAACAAAGTAGAAATGAATTATTTAGAGGGATGGCTAAACAAGAACTTGTTTATATTGGACTTGAAAAGGACCATACTGTAATTAAGCCAGTGAAACAGAGTTCCACAGATGGACAATTCTAGGAAAGAAGCTTTGGTCATCGAATTTGCTTTTAGATTTCGGCACAGATAGAATGGGGGAAATTGTTGATAGTCGTAACTAAACAAGTATTTTTTTTTTAAGTTAGGCATAGAGGAGACCATAAATTGAAGCGCAGATGAGAACTTGCCATAAAAATAATGATAGAACAGAGACAGGGTCGCAACATCTCTTCTATGGAAAAGAGGTTGTACGGAAGAGAAAAGGGTATCACCTACTAGGCTTCGAAGCCAGTTTTGAACTTTATCAAGGTAGGATATTTTTTTTCAATATAGAGAGATGTGTGCAGAACAGGAGACTTCCATGGTATGGCCACATTGAAAGAATGTATGCAAGTTTTTCAGTTAGTACATGTAGAATAGTTGAAATAAAAGATTCTATTCACAGGAGAATGCCAAGGAAAACATGGGAAGATATGATAAGAATGAATTTGAGAAAAAGGATAAATAAAGACCTGGCCAGAGATAAGTTAGTTGTAAGTCGATTTTTAAAAGCTGTCCAACACATGCCAGCACGTAAAACAGATATTAAACCGGATATGATGCTGATAAAATTTAAAAAAAACAAAAAAACACAATGTTAATTACACACACACACACACACATATATATATATATAATTGTTACCCCAAACCAGAACGTCATTGCCACTGACAAGACCTTATTTGTCATTTCTGTTTAAAAATGTTTGTTTAACTTTCGACAAATAGAGTGGCAGTCCAACATAAATGCTAAAACTTTGAAAGCAGGAAGTAAATGATTACTTATGGTGACAATTCTGGAATATTTAATAAATAAGAGAAGAGGTTACCAAAAAAATAAATAATCAAAACAATAGCTTACCAATCTCCATTATGAGAATAATCTTCACGGACAGTTCCCCACTGACGTTCAGCTAAGTAAGGACCAAAGAACATATCCAAGTCGGAGGATTCCATAATAAGTGGTGACCCTCTTCGGTTCCTGTCAACAGCTTTTCAAAAATCTGCTGTTAAGTTTTTGAAGGCCAAATTATTCTCAAACAACAAACAATGACCAAGAGTCACGGTGCAAACAAAGATTTTGAAGATAAACCAGCTACAAGGATCCACCAACAATCCAAACATTGCTAGAAATTTAAAAAAAAAAAAAATAGTAAGCAAAATTTAATATTAAATAGAAATTTATTTCCTAAATTTAACAAATCAACTGAAGTAATTTCTCTTGTATTCCTATATATAAATCAAAACGACTTTGTGTGTATTCAAAAAAATTTTTTTTTTTTAAATCAGTTTTAAACTTTTATTTTATTAATATGAATTTCTAAATTAAAGCAATTATTTAATATATCCAAAATTTAATCAAAATTCTCTTCTGCTTCCATCTTCCCATCTACTCATGTTTGATTTTCTAATCTAATTATATCTGTTTAATTTTCCACTAATTTTATTGCTTTTTCCAAAAGTTCAGGACTTATAGATGGATAATATGTGTCAATATCAAACATAATGAATTTACTGTTTGTGTATTTAAATGTTTTCTGGAACCAATCTATAACTTCACCAGAAGAAATGCAAAGGTTATGTTGGATTTTAGATTTTAAAGTAGGTATAATCCTGTCCAATATCTTTTTAATAATATTACCTACATCAGAAACATATGGTGCAATTAATCTTATGCTGGGTTTATTGTGGAAGTCAGGTTTATGATGTTTCAACATAAGCCGTGGGTTAAGTAGTGATATATATTTCTATTTTATCTTGAATGTTCATTTTTTTTTTCACATATTCCTAATAAAGATACAAAATAATATCCCTAAAGAATTTTACAAAATAATTCATAAGAACTTCCTCCCAGAATTAAGTAAAATAATTAAAAAGATCACAATGAAACTTTCATTCTCAACCGCTGCAAATTCAAGTAAAATTATAATAAGTTCAAATAATGGTAAAATTAACAAAATAGTGAATAATAGTAAGATTGAACCAGATGAATTAAATATTGAGAAAAAAATGTAACTGCAAAATGCCTAGCGAGTGCTTATTGGAACGCAATTGCTTAATTTCTAATATTGTATACAAATGTGAAGTTAAGGTGGATAATAGTAAAAAGATATACTCAGGAGGAACTGAATGTAATTTTAAGGACAGGTACCGAAACCATATTGCATTATTTAACATTGGACCAGAGAAGGAACCAAATTGGAATGGAAATAAGGATAGAACAAAAATAAATATTAAAAATAAGAGAAACACGACTGCATTAGGGGATTGGGTTAGGCAACTATGTAAGAATAAAGTAGAATTTGAATTAAAATAGTCATTAATGGATAAAGCTAAAAAATATAAACCTAGTAAATCAAAAAGATGTAATCTATGCTTACTTGAGCCATACCATATCGTGAATTCTAAAGAAGAAATTTTAAACAAAAAGTTTGATGTTATACAAAGCTGTTTACATGGGCATGATAATAGGAATTTATTCTAAGACCTGATTAAAATAACATGTAAATAACAAAAAAAAATTTTAATAATTAAAATGTTGTCAGTTAAATGTAAGTGTAGAAAGAGAATTTTAAACTTAATACAAGGATTTTAGAATGGTGCAATAAATTAACAGGTTGTTAACCTAAAGAAACGAAACTAAATATAAAAATTAAATAAGGGAAATAGAATTACATTTAATAATTGTTATTGGTAATAAACTAACACCGAAAACATTTCAATAGAACAAAAAAGAAATCAAATATCAAGTAATTGCAGAATATTGAGATGAAAAGATTATAATGGATTAAAAGAGACTAAATCAGAATATAAGTTTTGAAGTAAACTAAGTAAGAAATATAATCAAGATTGCTATAAAGAGAACAATGTGAGAACGACAAGTTTAAAATTGAGCATAGGAGATTAATAAAGACAAAAATCAAAATAGTGAATTAAAAATATGAAGGAATTTCGATAAAATTATGAATCGATAAATATGGGCAAAATCGAGTTATGTCCCCTACACTGTCTCAATATACTGAATGATACAGGAATAGTAAAATTTATAAAACAAAGATAACATGTTTATATTAAAATAAGACTTGAAATGATAGATTTAACATTTAAATTAATTACATAAACAATATGAGGTGAAGATAAATATTAATTAAAAATTATTTAAATAAACCTTTTAATAATCGTTTTTCTTAAAAACCTAGCATGTAAAAGAAAAGGATAAACAAATACAGTGATGATCATATTTATTGGCACGGTAAAATAAAAGTTAAATTTTGTCTAATAAATTCTAAAAAAGGGATTAAATTAAAGAAAATAACAAAGTATATTATGTATTTTTAACTGGCCTTTCCGATGCAGCAATCGGATTTTAGAAAAAATAAATAACAAAGGAACAACAAACATAATTGCAAAAAACCCTTGTTCAAAATTATTGGCACGATTTATTTAATAATCAATTGTATAGCCTTTAGCCTTGATTACCTTCCTCAGTCGCTTTTCATAGTTTACAACCAAGTTGTTGCACTCTTCAGTAGTAATTTTAGCCCACTCTTCCTGACAATAATCCTCCAATTGAATAAGATTCTTAGGCTTCCTTTGCATTACCCTCAATTTTAATGTTCTCCATAAATTTTCAATTGGATTAAGGTCTGGGCTTTGTGATGGCCACTCCAAAACATTAATATGATTGTCCTCAAGCCATTTCTTAGTCAGTTTAGCCGAATGCTTTGGGTCATTATCTTGCATGAACCACCAACGACGACCAAGTGAGAGCTCTTTAGCAGAGTCTTTCAGGTTTTCATCCAATATTTTAACATAATCTTCCTTTTTTATGCTACCTGTGACCTTAACAAGTCGCCCTGGTCCAGAGCCAGCAAAGGATCCCCAAAACATCAAACTGCCTCCACCATGCTTCACTGTGGGTATGGTGTTCTTAGGCAGGAAAGCTTCGCCAGATTTTCTGTAAATATAAGACACTTTATTATGGCCAAATAACTCTATTTTCGTTTCGTCAGTCCATAGAACACGTTTCCAGAATGCAACATCTTTATCAATATGACGTTTTGCAAAGGCTAGCCTTGCTTTCAGGTGCATAGGCTTCAATAAGGGAGCCTTTCTCGGACGACATGCTTTTAAACCAGCTCTCTTCAAAACTCTACCAACTGTATGTCGAGATACATTCACTCCAGAGGTGCTCTGTTCATCAACAATCTCCCCAACAGAGATCTTTGGGTTTTGTTTTACTTGTCGAACAATTTTCCGTTCATCTCTTGGGGAAAGAATCCTTTTTCTCCCTCTACCCTCTAAACTCATAACGTGGCCTTGCGATTTGAACTTGTTTATTATGGCTCTAACAGTGGATTTGGGAAGGTTTAGCTTCTTTGAAATCTTATCATAGCCCTCCCCATTGGTATGGCATGCTACAACAAGCTTCCTGACGTCTTCGCTGTGTTCCTTAGTTTTAACCATGGCGATTGAAAATTATAATTTAGTCACTTATAATAGTTTAAATAAATCGCTATCTAAAAATTATCTGAAAAAAAATATTCACTGAATTAGCGTTAAACAAGCATAATATGGCTATAAAAAAGTTCAGAAAGCACGTAAACCGGAAATTGATTGATATTATACTGATACTAAAAGAAAAACAAAGCCGTGCCAATAATTTTGAACAAGGGTTTTTTGCAATTATGTTTGTTGTTCCTTTGTTATTTATTTTTTCTAAAATCCGATTGCTGCATCGGAAAGGCCAGTTAAAAATACATAATATACTTTGTTATTTTCTTTAATTTAATCCCTTTTTTAGAATTTATTAGACAAAATTTAACTTTTATTTTACCGTGCCAATAAATATGATCATCACTGTATATCATGACATATCAATAATATTTATACGAAACTAAGGCAAATTGAAAAATAGAGACTCAAGTTTAGAAGGTGTAGTTTAGGATTTGGGGAGCAAATCAATTTAATAAATAAATTAGAGGAAAAAATTATAAAAAGTAAAAAAACATTAATAGATTCAATAAATAGAAAAATAGAAAATTGTAGAAATATCATCTAAAAATAAGAAATATGAAAGTGGGATAGAAATAAAGAAATAAAATAAAAGGATGAGAAACAAGGTGAGTCCAGCTGCTTGATCCCTTAAAATAGGGATTATGAATATATTCATATAAATATGGCAAATGTATTTAAGTGTCTGAAGAGTAGGTATTTTCGGAATAATTTTAAATCATATAATGTTTAAAATTGTCCAAATGGTTACGAAACAATTGTAACACATAAGGAAATATAGTTATGTGTTCTTATTTTATATTTTGTTGTCTTGATTTTTGCAAATATATATATGTGTGTGTGTGTGTGTGTTTAGGCTGAATAGGGATAAATTAGAGATAAATAGTTTTACATTATTCTTACAGTTTGCAGAATTCAAGGTCAATAATGGTTTCGCAGTTTCAGAGACAATATGGATCTTTTTAATTTACTTATATATATGTGTGTGTGTGTGAATTTCAATATGTCTCTTTAGTGCCTCTTACTAAGGTTTTACTAAATTTTACTAAGGTTCAGTGAAGTTAACATCTTTTACTCATTTTACAAGCATTTCAAATTTTTTACAAGAAATAAAAAGAAACATGTGCATCAATTGCATTAGTTCTAACAATTGTTAAGATAATAATGGAAAAGAATGCAAGAATAGACAAAATCGAATGGGGAAGGAAGTACATTAGGAACTATGCAAATAAATGCATCCTAAACACCCAGACAAATGGTAAAAACTGTTAGCAGTACTTAAAAAAGAAAAATTATAAAATTCTATGGGGCATGAAGATACAGACGGATAAACTTATCCAAGCAAAAATACTTTAATAAAAAGAATAGGAGAAATTGGAATCAAAAGGAAGGCTGAAAAGATACAATGGATAGCAATAATAAAAATGACTGAAATCTTAAGAAAAAACCTCACATGCAGAAATTAATCAACATGAGCTACAAACGCTTGTGATGATGCAAATTCATTTGCAAAGGTTTTTAGAAAAAGTGGACAGTACTGGAAATTTGAGGAGACATGTTCTCACAGACTCAAGGGAACAGTTGTTGTTGTGAGTGAGTAATCACTGATGATGGCCTTTCTGAGAATCCCTAGTGAGTAACATTATAATAATAATAATAGTATTAGTAGTAATAATAATGAAGTAAATATGTCGTAGCAAAATATATATTAGATACGTGTTTCAACGGTTTATGGCTTACCAGTGTCGCCCAATTCAGCAAGACTCAAAACTGCAACCCTAATGACTGAAGTCCACAGTCCTTACTACTATACCATGAAATCTCGGCACCGAGCAAATGGAAGATGTATCACATAAATGGTGACATTTTTGCAATACTTACACTTGAAAATATTTTAATATCTTTATATATATGTTACCCATCCTGAGACTAGAATCTCCATCACAAATATAATAATACTAGCAGAGTGACCCTGATGTTGCCCGGGATTGAATGATGATCAACGAATGTTTCATACTCCTATATTTTTATTGTCATTGAAAATGATGAAATAGCCCATTTTTCAGTCAGTTAAAATTTCCAAACATTCAATTAAAGATTTGACGCTTTTTAAAAATGTTCAAATACCTATAGCCTAGATGACAGTTCAGGACCTATCAGGTTGGCGACTCTCTTTTGAACCCTGTCCAGGAGCGAGAGACAAGCAGCAGATGCAGTAGCCCAAATGTGACAGCAGTACTCCATACATGGGCGAATGGTGGCCCTATAGAAATACACAATACTTTCAGGTGTAAGTAGCTTTCTAGCATGGTAGAGAGATCCCACCTTCTTCTTAGCAATGCTCTCAATGTATTTATTCCAGTTCATGTTCCCTGTGAACGTTAGGCCAAGGAGTTTTAAAAAAGTACTTTTAGGTAATGTGTTGGCCATTGCTATTGGTGGTAGAGAAGGTTTCTTGTAATTATTGATGGAAACAAGCTTAGTCTTGACAGCATTGAATGTGACCATCAATTTTTGTCCCCATTCCACTACAGATTGGAGGTCTTCCTCTAGTGTTTCTGCCATTTCCTTGAATAGGTATTCATTTGTTTTCCCCTCGTGCCTGTTGTATAGTATGGTGTCATCAGCAAAATACCCATCTCAGAAGCAATTTTATCAGGAAGGTCATTTATGAATATGAGGAATAATAAAGGTGCAAGGAGAGACTCTTGAGGTACTCCCGCATTCATATCATATTGTTTAGATGTATGACCATCGAGGACAACCTGGATTCTTCTCTTACTTAAGGATTTAATTACATTATGTATTCTTCCAGTGATACCATATGATCTGATTTTCCTTAGGAGACCATAGTGCCAAACCCTGTCAAAGCCTTAGATATATCAAGAGTTATCACTCTACTCTCCCCTGCTTTGTCCAGTGAACAGTAGATACGTTCAGAAATTACAGTTAGGATATATGCTGTGGAAAGGGCTTGCATAAATCCATATTGATTGTTGATCAGAAGTTTAGCAACTTTAAGGTGATGGACTAGAGCTTGATTAATTATGGACTCAAATATTTTGGCAAAAAATGAGAGGAGGCTAATGGGGCAATAATTTAATAAGCTAGTTCTTTCACCAAAATTTTTGAAAACTGGTACCACAGAAGCCGTTTTCCAGCAGTCAGGAATAATAATAATAATAAACATGATGCCAGATTGGACAACAAAAGGCAGAACCACACCGATACAGAAGGACACAAAGAAAGGAACCGCCCTCAACAACTATAGGCCTATCACGTTCTTACCCACTATGTGGAAAATACTAATACCACAACTGAGGGAACAAATCTACTACTCCCTAAGTAATCATGGACATCTCCCTGAGGAACAGAAAGAATGCCAGAAGGGAAAAAAGAGGAACATGTGATCTGCTATACATAGACCAAAAGATCCTAAAGGAGGTAAAAAGGAGAAAGAAATTTAGCCATGGCATGGATCGACTAAAAAAAGGCGTACAGCAGGATCCTGCAAACAGGGATAAGAGAACGCTTAAAAATGAATAAAATACCAAGCAAGATCATCAACATGACAGAAAATGCAATGAGAACATAGAGACTGGAATTGACAGCTGATGGACAATGCATAACAGAAATTAACATACAAAGAGGCATCTTCCAGGGAGATTCATTATCACCATTGCTGTTCATCACAGCCATGATGCCCCTGAACAATATACTGAAAAAGTGCCAAGCTGGATACAAGTTCTCTAATACAGACGAAAAATTGAACCACATCGACGACCTGAAACTTTTTGCAAAGATTGAAAAAGAACTAGAGACACTAATAAACATGACTGGATCTTCAGCCAGGATGTTTTTGTTTTTTTTTACATGGAAGTCACCACTTATCAAGGCCCGGAGGCCACTCAGGGTTAAGGGTTATTGCGTGTATAGTAATCAATGGGACAATATCGTAGTAATCGTTAATAATGGAAATTTGATAAAGTGTCATTACTTAAGGGGGTGGTTTATTAGGAAACTTGTTTATGTTGGACTTGAAGACATCCAAGTTGTAGTCAGGTGGGAAACAGGCAAACAGAGGAGAGTTCCACAGGCATGCACTTCTAAGAAAGAAGCTTTGTTCATGGAATCTACGTTTTGATTTAGGCACAGATAAAGAGTGGGGAAAATTACTGACAGTGGTTTCAGTTAGACGGGTGTTTTTCGTGAAAGATTGGGGACCAGAGATTGGAGCTCAGACGAGCACTTGCCATGGAAATAATGATAAAACAACGACAGGCTCGCAACAACCCTTCTGTGGGAGAAAGGTTCCAGGGAAGAGAAAAAGGCATCCCCCCATTAGGCTACGAAGTCTATTTTGTACTCTGTCAAGGCAGGATAGGCTGTTTTTAGCAGCTCCTGCCCAGATATAGCAGCAGTACTCCATCCTTGGATGTACTTGGCTTTTATATAGATAGAGAATTGCATCAGCAGTGAGATATCTATTGGAGCGATAGAAGGACCCACCATTTTTCCAGCGACCTTGGCAACAGACTTGATGTACGTGTTCCATTTCAGATCAGGAGTAAAGGTCAATCACAGAAGCTTGTCAAAACATGGAGCCTCCCCAAGACGAGAGCCATCCATTTCAATTGATGCCAGATGGGGATCAGAGCATTGATGATGTAAAGATAGAAGCTTGGTTTTAGATGCATTAAAAGTACCCGGCCACTTCTTCCCCATTGTACCACGCGCTCAAAATCAAAGGAGAGAGAATCAGAGAGAGCTTTGTCATTTACGGCCTTTAATGTGTTGCCATAGATGGTCGTGTCATCAGCATAGATATCAACGAATGATTTAAGTAAGTGTTTTGAGAGATCATTGATGTAGATCAGGAAGAGACTTGGGCCCAGGATGGACACTTGAGGGACACCAGCATTAAGTCATTTCTCTCAGATAGGCTCATAAGAGTAGTGGTTGATGGGCAGAAATCAGAGGCCCACAGTATTAATGCTGGAGTCCCTCAGGGGTCCATACTGGGCCCAACTCTCTTCCTGATATACATCAATGATCTCCCAAAACACATACTAAAATCTTTTGTTGACATCTATGCTGATGACATGACCATCTATGGCAACACATCAAAGGCCGTAAATGACAAAGCTCTAGGTTTGTATAAGCTCCTGGGTTTGACCTTTACACCTGATCTTAAATGGAACACATACATCAAGTCTGTGGCCAAGATCGCTGGGAAAATGGTGGGATCCTTCTATCGCTCCAGAAGATATCTCACTAATGATGCAATTCTCTATCTATATAAGAGCCAAGTACATCCAAAGATGGAGTACTGCTGCCACATCTGGGCGGGAGCTGCTAAAAACAGCCTATCCTGCCTTGACAAAGTACAAAATAAACTTCGTGGCTTGGTGGGGGATGCCCTTTTCTCTACCCTGCAACCTCTCTCCCACAGAAGAGATGTAGCAAGCCTGTCATTGTTCTATCGTTATTTCCATAGCAGGTGCTCGTCTGAGCTCCATTCTCTGGTCCCCCCTCGCCAATCTTTTTCCAAAAACACCCGACTAGCTGAAACCACTGTCAATAATTTTCCCCACTCCTTATCTGTGCCTAAATCAAAACGTAGATACCATGAACAAAGCTTCTTTCTTAGAACTGCATGCCTGTGGAACTCTGTTCCACTTGCCTGTTTCCCTCCCGACTTCAACCTGGATGTCTTCAAGTCCAACACAAACAAATTCCTGATGAACCGCTCCCCCTAAGTAATGACACCTTACCAATTCTCCAATACTATTGCTACACTATCCCTTTGATTACTGTACACACAATAACGCTTATCCCTGGGTGGCCAGTGGGCGTTGATAAGTGGTGAACTCCATGTAAAAAAAAAAAGAAAAAAAAAGTGGGAAGGGCAGTAAACTGGGAATTATGCAAACAACTGCACTTCGAACACACAGACAAGTAGTACGAGCACTAGGAACAATCCCAAAAACCTTGAAAAAAGAATGAAAGAAATTGAAATCAGAGGAAGGATTGGAAAAATACACCAAACAACAATAATAAAAACAGCTGAAATACTAAGGAAAACCCTTGAATGTGGAGACTAACACACGAGCCACAAGTACGGGCCAAACAAACTGCTGCAGAGGTAAAACATGAAGCGCTACATGGAACCAAGATCATTGAAGCCACATATCTATAAGTTCTCTAACTCCCCCATCTCCCCATTACCACATCACTGCCCCCCCCCAAAAAAAATAGAGTGAGACCGAATAGCCAAGTAGAGTCAAGGAGGAAGGAAAGACCGAAGAGAGAGCACTGACCAGACCTCCGCTGGATGGGTGCGAAGAGAACTGGGACCTTGAAGAGGGTTATTGCTACTCAAATTCTAGTGAAGGCCAATCGCCGCTGCCAATGAGAAATCAATGGCGGGCGGCTGTTGCAATAATACAAATTTATTTGTAAATATTGTCGCAAGAGGTGGAAATCTGTGGAGACTTGTTGTCACTCAGCTTTCACGGAACACTACAGGCTGTTTTCAAGGAAAGATTTTTGATGACCTCTGTGGAAGTTCCTTGTGAACCAATAATGAAAATAATAATTAGGTATGTGCAAAATGAATGCCAATGATGAAAATGTAGACATATTGTGACTCCTCCCTTTACTTAAAAAAATTTTTTTTTTTAAATCAAAAAATTAACCAATTTTAATGAAAATAATGATCACGGAATATAATAAACCTATTATTTTTATTTAAATCTTAGTGGAAATGTATTATTTTGTTGAAACAAAAAATACTTTTTCTAAAGTTATGGTTTTTCAGTAGTAAAAAAAAATGTACAAATTTATTTTTACTTTTTTTACGTCTGCTGTCGTGAGGGGTAATTCTGTCACTGTATATGAGTATATGACGACATTAGAATTTATGATTGTTTGTGCTATGTTAGGCATAGTGGAGAAGGAAATTTCGATGGAATTTTTATGTAGAATAGTGCTATATTTGTGAGGGTGTTTAAATGGGTTTTCTATTATTTTGAAGGATTCTTTAGGAGGTAGATTGAACCAAATGTTGTTCTTTCTTCTAATTCTTTTTTTTTTGGGGGGGGGGGTATTTGCTCTTTTTCTAAGTTATTTTTTGCAGGTTTATTTTGCTTATGATTTTTATGAATAGATTTTGTTGCATTCTTCTGCCTACATTTACATTTGGTCATGTTATGGGTAACTATGCTTTTGGGTGCTGATGTTATGGGTAACTATGCTTTTGGGTGTTGCTGTTATGGGTAACTATGCTTTTGGGTGTTGATGTTATGGGTAACTATGCTTTGGGTGATGATTTTTACCATTATTTGCATTATACTTTATTTTGTCATTATATCCTGAGTTAGCTAGTGTGTTGTTGTAAAAGTTGGAATTTTCATTGAATATATTATAGTTAGTAGAAAGGTTGGAGATTCGGTTGGAAACTGATACTGGGATTACTTTAATGACAGATCTGGGGTGGTTAGAGAATTTATGGACATAGTGTAATCGTAGATTGGGCTTATGGTAAGGGTAGTATGATCCTTTATTTAGGTTTGAAGTTACGTCTAGGAAGTTTGAGGTATATTATTTTCTTTTTCTATTGTTATGCTAAGACCATAGCGGCTAAAGAATTCTTTTAATTTAATAATAGTACTATTATATAGCCTGGTTCTTGCTCACGTTACTAATAGAGCATTGTCCCTATATAAGCATCTTTGTAAATCACCATTCTTGAATCTACATTTAAGTTCATTTAATCCACTTTATTCTCCTATTTTTAATTTTTTTATTCACCTATATTCAATAAGTATGTATCTCTTAGAAATATTACTATTTATTATTATTCTATAATTCTTATTATTATCAACTATCCACCCCATACCCCTTGGTATTTTTATCCTCATATTCTACCATCTGGTTATCCTCCATCTTACTCAATCAAAATCTTGGTACACTGCATCCCGTATAATTCATCTCCTTACATTAATTATCATACTATTACTCCTAATAATTTATATCTCTCTTAAGTACTGTTATAATCTCAGATACCTCTTCTAAAAAATATACCGACATAGCATGAATCCCCTATCTCATGTAAGCCCCTCCATAGCTACAATACATCTAAACAGGTTTAAATAAGCAACTACTTTCAAGTAACTTTCAAGCAACTACTTTCAAGTAACTAACCCTATATTCTCCCTGAGAGTGTAAACACACATAGTGTTTACATACATTAAACCCACTATGACAGATATGTTATATACCTATCTGCAATATATATTACACATTACACTCCTCCTTTATCTCAGAGATAAATATAGTCCCCTCAAACAGTCTCAATAATTTATTTCGCATCAAATGAAACTATGGCTAGACGTCACATCCCTTTTATGTTACCTAGCATCTTCTCTACTCTTCCGATGAGAAGCATTAGGCTTCGAAATACCATGGTATAAAGAGTTTTCACTTACCTAACACCCCTAATTGATGTATACCCTTATTAAATAAATGAATAAATCAATATATGTGTTACTATATAGGTTTTATACCTTCATTTTCTCTCTTTATTGACTCCTAAATAAGCTCCAAAACAATTTATCTCGATAATTCTTCCCTTAAAGAATTGATTTTATTCTCTTTCTTTAACTCCCCCATTTACACACACAAATATATATATATACTAGCTGTACCCGGCCACGCGTTGCTGTGGCTCAGTTTGTTAAAATGGAACACATGTGAAAGTAGAGAGAAAAGTTTGATTCTTTTTTTCAAGAGAATGTACAAATTATTTATTTTTTTTAACAGATGTTAAGAAAATAAACAGAAAAATACTTCCATCATTAATTATGCAAAAAAATAAATAAAATGTTGATTTAGTGTTTCAATATGCTTATAAATTACGGTAAAACTTGCTGAGTATGCACTGTTTTACGGTTGTTGTAAAAATGGAACGGAAACTTAAATTTCGCTTCATTTTAATCTTTCTTAATTTTTTAATTGTGCCCCCCCCCAAACGAATATAATCAAAACAGTAACATTCAACAATTGTACTTTATGTATATAAAACACAAAATGGGTGTTTGTATTACTGTACACATAGATTCGAAAAAGTTGTCAAAAAACAAATATATAACAAATAAATGTTATCAAAGGCAAGATAAGTTACTTTTCTGCCAAACTGGATATATTTTTTGTGTTTTTATTCAATGTAACATATTTATTCAGCTCGAAAAACATACAGTGTTTACCGATGTATTCGAAAATTCAAGATGGCGTCTCACACCCTCTTTAACACCGTAAGTACGGAAAAAGGTGTTATAAATAAAAAACTATACAAAATACTATTAAAAACCCGCCGAATATATGTCAACCTATGTCACGGTAACATATATTGAGCGAGTTTTTAACAGTATTTTATCCGGTTTTTTATTTATAACATCTTTTCCCACACTTACCGTGTTAAAGAGAGAATCAGACGCCATCTAGATAAGTTACTTTTCTACCAAACTGGATATATTTTTCGTGTTTTTATTCAATGTAACATATTTATTCAGCTCGAAAAACATACAGTGTTTACCGATGTATTCGAACATTCAAGATGGCGTCTGATTCTCTCTTTAACACGGTAAGTGTGGGAAAAGATGTTATAAATAAAAAACCGGATAAAATACTGTTAAAAACTCGCTCAATATATGTTACCGTGACATAGGTTGACATATATTCGGCGGGTTTTTAATAGTATTTTGTATAGTTTTTTATTTATAACACCTTTTTCCATACTTACGGTGTTAAAGAGGGTGTGAGACGCCATCTTGAATTTTCGAATACATCGGTAAACACTGTATGTTTTCCGAGCTGAATAAACATGTTACATTGAATAAAAACACGAAAAATATATCCAGTTTGGTAGAAAAGTAACTTATCTTGCCTTTGATAACATTTGTTATATATTTCTTTTTGGACAACTTTTTCGAATCTATGTGTACAGTAATACAAACCCCACAAAATATTTATTAAAAAAAAAAATAAAAAAATAAAAAAGTTAATAACGAAAGGGAAATAATTCCATTTTTAAACGAAAAAGTCAGTTTACCTAATTTACTGTATTAATGCTATTTTTTTTAAGCAAGAAAAAGAAAAGGTAAGTATCCAGATACGCTACTACAGAACACCGACCACTCTAATTTGTTTTTTAATAGGTAATTGGGGTCGCTGACAACGAATCTGATAGTCAAACTTGGGGCAAATTTACCGTTTGCATGGTATTTACCCCTGAACCCACGAACTTCTTTCCACCATTTTGCAGCTTCAGTTTATGCTAAGCGCATGCATGCTGTAGCATAAACGACGGCTTCACCAAGCAAACTACGTTGGGGGGAGGGGATTTTCTTTTTCCAGGACATAGAATTTTCTAATTTTCAAAAATACATTATAGCGCTTTTTGGGTGGAAAATTTAAAATTAGCTGAAAAAGAAATAAAATAAGAAAAGGAAAGCACACCAAGTTGGAGTAGTGGGGGGGGGGTAATTTATCTGTTTTTTTTTTTTTACCTGGAACATCGAATTTTCAAATTTTCCGTAAGTAACGCACCGACATTTACCAATTAGAACACCATTTTTTAACATTTTCCGAAGATTTTACTTTGTACATTGGGGGCGCGAGCGGGGGGGGGGGGATGTGATGTTGGCGCGCGCCCCAACATCACATCCCCCTCCCCTAAACAAATTAGAGTGGTCGGTGTTCTGTAGTAGCATATCTGGATATTTACCAAAAAAAAATATTTAGGTTTGGCTATAAATTCCTAAACTCATTTCACCTTAAATAATTTAGGTGACTGAAATAGGAATCTAATTGAATCTTTAATTTTTTGAATAGTATCTGAGAAATTCATTTTTCTTCGAGTTATATTGAATTCATTAATACGGACTTTAGGGGCTTTTTTCGTAATGTTGCTGTAAAAATTATTTTTTATTGTTACAAATTACGATGCTTTAAAAAAAGCAAAAAATAAATTCTTGCGTTTTTTATTTACTACTGAAAACCATAACTTTAGTAAAGGTAGTTTTTGTTTAAACAAAATAAAACATTTTCACTAAGAGTTAAGTAAAAATAATTAGTTCATTATATTCTGCGATCATTATTTGAAAAATACTGCAATTTTCATTAAAATTCGTTAATTTCCTGATTTTTGGTGAATTTTTAAGTAAAGGGAGGAGTCAAAATGTGTATACACTTTGAGCGTCGGCATTCATTTTGCGACCACGTGTGGTTAATTTAAATTAAAGTTCAATCACATGGTTACATTATCAATAATCATGTAATTAAACCCATTGAAAATTTACCGATATTGTAAACACATTCTGTTTACATTAAGCCTGTAGTGTGTTTTTAGTGATGCAATGTTGTCAACTGAGATTTAAAAAAAAAACGCGAGATCAGGAGAAAGAAATGTCCAGAAAATCGCTAGATTTTTAACTTATCGTCTGAAATTTTCAAAAATCGCTAATTCCCCCCCCCCCAAAAAAAAACTCCAAAATGTTCCGTGTTTTCTCACTATGGGTTTGTATTACTGTACACATAGATTCGAAAAAGTTGTCAAAAAACAAATATATAACAAATAAATGTTATCAAAGGCAAGATAAGTTACTTTTCTACCAAACTGGATATATTTTTCGTGTTTTTATTCAATGTAACATGTTTATTCAGCTCGAAAACCATACAGTGTTTACCGATGTATTGGAACATTCAAGATGGAGTCTGATTCTCTCTTTAACACGGTAAGTTTGAGAAAAGATGTTATAAATAAAAAAACGGATAAAATACTGTTAAAAACTCGCTCAATACATGTTACTGTGACATAGGTTGACATATATTCGGCGGGTTTTTAATAGTATTTTGTATAGTTTTTTTATTTATAACACCTTTTTCCATACTTACGGTGTTAAAGAGGATGTAAGACGCCATCTTGAATTTTCGAATACATCGGTAAACACTGTATGTTTTTCAAGCTGAATAAATATGTTACATTGAATAAAAACACGAAAAATATATCCAGTTTGGCAGAAAAGTAACTTATCTTGCCTTTGATAACATTTATTTGTTATATATTTGTTTTTTGACAACTTTTTTTTTTTTGCTGTTGTTTCTTGCTTTTTACACTTTTAGATCGTATTTTAAACTAAACTTCGGAGGTTGGAATGCCCCCCACCCCACCTAAAATGTACTTGGAAAAATCGATTTTATAGTGAGATTTAAGAATGGTTAGTCGAAAAAAAGGTGAAAACCAAAACAAATAATCAATAAATAATTGTTACCAAAGGCAATAAATGCTACTTTTTTTTTACTTACATGAATGAGTTTATTTTATGTTTTAAAGTATTTTCAAGCGCTTTTCTTTATTTTTTAATAATCTAATGCGGGTGTGTAGGTGCCAAATACCTCCAGATTTTCTAGAATTTCCCGCTAGATTGTAAACGAAATCTCCAGATCTAGCAGGAAAACCGCTAAATTGGAAACACTGGTCACGTGACAATAAACGGTAATAAATAATTGTCCCTAAATAAAAAAAATGGCCTCTCGGTACAAAGAAATCCACCTATTTATCATAGAAAAATTAAGTATAATGTTATAATTAAAAAGAAATATATAAAAACACACATGGATATAGTAAACATATTATACCAAAACGTGGAAGCCATCCGTCCAGTGGTTTTTTTTAGACAATTAATTCCGAACAAACCAACAGTTACATTTTTATATATATATATATATATATATATATATATATATGTATATATATATACCCACCACACAATGGTTTGGGAGTTTTCTTTAGTATCAGATAACTAAATAATATAAACTTTGTGCAGTGACTCCACAATACAACAATCTGTATAGTTTGAGAATTATTCCCATGAAATTTCATATTCCTAGGTCTAATGGCTTAAAAATCATTAGCAGACCACGAGCTACACATGTGCTTCTCATGTTATTGTATGGATTTCAGTGAAGTAGTGAGAGAATATGAATGCCTACTAGACACTGTCCTCGAGTGTCTATGGTCTCTCTGTACAGAGGTTTGTCAGAACAACCTGGCATGAGGATACTTTTCCCTATATGAAAACCTTGACTAAATATTCAAAATCACATTTCGTATTTGCATCCTAAATAAGATCTACTTGGTATGACCAACCCACACTGGCTTTTACGAGGAATGGTACACCTTCTCCAAGTGATGTAGCTTGAAGTAACAGCACGAAGCTGGATATCCCACTAGACTAGATGAATTCTTGTCCTGGGATCTAGTAAGACCAAGTGACCAAAAATAAAGATATACTATAACATATTTAAATGGTTACTTGGGGAAAGCAAAATTATGTTCTCAACTTCTTTATTAGCTCAATATTTGAAAGGTAAAGGATAATTTTAATGTAATATTCGAATATCTATGTATCGCGTATGGAGATCACGCGTTAGCCTCAGGAAGGGAGCCTTTTCATTTTTAAGAACTTCGAGTGTAGTAAAATGAAACACAAAAAAAGTAAACAATTAATGCTGTTTCCAGTCATTATTGCGTACACGTAACTATGGGTAAGGAAGCAACACAAATTGGTATTGGCAGAATTTGATTTATACGACATAGTTCATCAATAAAATCTTTAATGGACATAGTTTTGAAAAAAAAAATCAAATATATCAATAGTTTTCAATATGTTACGGGGGGGGGGCAACAGCTGATTTTTTTTTGCAGTTTAGTTTTTTATTTATTTTGAAATATTAAATTTAAAAAATCTACCAGGTGTTGCCAATAAAATTTGTGGAACAAAAAAAAAATATATATATATGCTCCTGCTCCCGAACAGAAAATATGCACTTCCTAATTTATGTGAACATTACATTATTTATATGTAACTGTTACATTTATATAAAAAAAAAAGCACACACACACACACACACACTAGCAGGAACACCTAACATTGCTCGAGATTGAAGAACACTACAAATTACTTTTTCATTATGTTCAAAACATCATATCACCATCTTTGTTTTACTCTCTTACTGTTTCACATCATCATCAGATGAAATGCTAAAAAACTCTCTGAATTAGTGTCTTATACGTATGGCTTAAATTTCATTAAAATCAGTATTTGAAGTTCCTATTGTTGGAATTTTTTTGTACCAATAATGGTGCATTCCTCCCTGCTTACATTTATTATTTTTTATCTGGTTCTGATATATGATTTTTTGTATTTTGTATCCTTTATGATTTTTAGTTTCGTATATTTTGGATTTGTACAAAACTCCCTGGAAACGCTAGCTCTGTGATGACGTCACAAGCCCAGCGCATACTTCTTCCTCTTTTGAAATTCTGCAGACGTGGAGAGTGAACATGGTTCATTTCCCGGCGCTGAAAATGGAATTTTGATGAGCCTCCTTCAAAGAAGAAACCCCGGCAAGAATACCCGGGTTGTGACGAGACAGACTTCTGAAAATTAACTACGTGACTACGGTTTTGCGCTTATTTTTTATTTTTTTTTTCTTACATTTTCACCCCAAACAATGCAAATTGCCACTTTGGTGTAGGGGCTACTATCAGGGGCAACAACTACTGGGGTACTATGTAGGGTTTTGGGCAGCAAGATGTCGGTTCACGTTACACTTGAACTTCTGCACGTCAGTACTGTTGGGGAAGCAGGGATCTGGAATGGAATTCCAGAGTCTAGCGGTTCTGGGGAAGAAACTATTGAAGTAAAAAGATCTTTTACATCTAGGGATCTCTACAGTGTGGAGGTGGGATTTAGCAGCCTGTCGGGTTTGTCGAAGGTGCTCACGTCGTGGGGGCGCAAGTAATTGCAGTTCGTCAGAGCATTCACCACTAAAATACTTGTAGAAAAGGCAGAGGGATGCAACATTTCATCGATGGAACAGAGGCTGAAGCTTAGATGCCAGTTCAGGGCCTATCAGGTTTGCGACTCTCTTTTGAACCTTGTCAAGGAGCGAGAGACTAGTAGCAGATGCACCAGCCCATATATGACAATACTCCATACATGGGCGAATGGTGGCCTTATAGAGGTACAGGATACTTTCGGGTGTTAGTAGTTGTCTAGCACGGTAGAGAGAGCCCACCTTTCTTGCAGCGGCCCTGGCAATGCCTTCAATGTAATTGTTCCAACTCATGTTTCCTGTGAACGTTAGGCCAAGGAGTTTGAAAGATGGACTCTCAGATAAAGAGTCGTTGGCCATTGCTATCGGTGGTAGAGAGGGTTTCTTATAATTATTGAATGAAACTAGTTTAGTTTTGGCAGCATTGAACGCGACCAACCACTTTTGTCCCCATTCCACCACAGATTGGAGGTCTTCCTCTTGTGTTTCTGCCATTTCTTTAGAAATGTGTTCATTCGTCTTCCTGTCGTGCCTGTCATAGAGTGTAGTGTCATCAGCATATATACCCATCTCAGAGGCAATTTTGTCGTGGAGGTCATTTATGAATATCAGGAACAATAGAGGTTCAAGGATAGAACCCTGGGGCACCCCCGCATTTATATCATATTGTTTAGATGTACGACTGTCGAGGACAACTTGGATTTTTCTCTTATCTAAGAAGGATTTAATTATGTTAAGTATTCTACCAGTGATACTGTATGATCTAATTTTCCTGAGGAGACCCTCATGCCATACCCTGTCAAAAGCCTTAGATATATCTAGAGCTACCGCTCTGCCCTCCCCCGCTTTGTCCAGTGAATGATATATACGTTCAGAGATTACAGTTAGGATGTCTGCTGTGGAATGGGCATCTAAATCCATATTGTTTGCCAGTCAGAAGTTTAGCATCTGTAAGGTGATGGACTAGAGCATGGTTAATTAAGCTCTCAAATATTTTGGCAAAAAGTGAGAGGAGGCTAATGGGGCGATAATTTGATGGGTCAGTTCTTTCGGCAGAATTCTTGAATACTGGTACAACAGAAGCAGTTTTCCAACAGCCCGGAAAGCAAGCTTCATTAAGGCATTTGTTGTAGAGTTTGGAGAGAACTGGAGCTACTTCGGCTGAGCACTTTTTTAATAGCACAGCTGGGATAAGATCGGGTCCACATGCTTTTGAAGTGTCAAGGTTTTTTATGATAGCATGCACCTGAGCAGGGGTGGTTTTCAGATCGTCTAGCCTGGCATCTGTCCGCATAGGAAAATCAGGTAGGGGGTGGTTGGAAGGGTCCAGTGTGGAGTTTGAGGCAAACCGCCTGGCAAGCATGTTAGCCTTGTCGGTTGCTGAGGAGACAACCTCGTGAGGGAGTGAAATTATTTTAAAGAAAACACCTTTTTACGTGACAAGGAATTTTGGAATCTCCTTTCCGGACAAGCGACGAGGTCTTGCTCCTGAAATTCATCTGTGTGTGTCTACGGTTTTCACACAAACATGGAAGGAAAGAAAATTCTAAAAGGACTTTAAACAAAAAAAAAGAAAAAGGCACGTGCCTGACTGGCTTTCAATTTGTGAGTACGCTCCTAAAATTAATTTCATATGCGAGTGTGATTAGGAGATATTATTTTGTATTTTATTATTTTATTCGTTAATGGATACACACATCTTTATAAGAACCAGTGTTATTTTTTCATTACATGTTATTTTTTTCATAATGTGTTACCTTGGCGTTTCTTAAGTTAATGCCCGCAAAGGGAAAAATTTGCAACTTATTGTAAATAAAATTTCTTCTTCGTTTCAAATCAAGACCTTTATATTTCATTCTTTACCCCCTTCTCTTTTATTCCATGCTGTCATTTTTTTTTTTTTTTTCAGCTTAGTTACTTTAGCGTCGAATTTATCTGGAAGCAAGATAAATTCCAACACTATTTACAATGCATCCTCACGGGATAGAGTTAGACACCAGGGTCGTTTTTTAACGTGGAGAAAAGGAACAAAAATAAAAATTGTCTCAGTCGTGAAGGATTTCTCCTCCACTGACAGAGAACAAGAAATTGAAGTGCAGCATCTGAAGAACAGATAATACACTGTGATCTTGTCCCAAAGACAGAATATTCTTATCATTGTTTTGACTCTCGAGTATATATCCGACACAGTTAATCAACCGAGAATCACATCACTCTATAAAAAAGCATATAAAATATCAACAAATACAAACTCGAGAGTCAAAACAATGAAAAGAATATGCTGTTGTCCTAACCCTAGTTATTAGGATCAACCTAAGAAAAGTTATTTCCCTTGGACAGAAAAAAGAATGATCGCCCTTGGATTTTGAAATCAGGAATCGGCTATGACACTTTTGAGACGCATACACACAGTCCTAAATCAAGAGACATTATCATCGTACGTCCAGTAGTAGCAGTGTCAGAAATCGCCGGTAAACACTGGAATATTTAGACTTTCTGTCTTTCGAAACTTATAACTTCTTGAGAAATGTAATTTAAACCTTAATTTTTTTTTTAATTAAAGGAGCAAAGACCAAAATTTAAAAAAAAAAAAATAACAGGTTTAATAGCAAATTATGAAATATTTGTTTTTTTAAATCGCTTTTCCTTAAAAAAGATTTTTAAAAAAACATCGAAATTTTACTTCCTTCGAGTATAAATATATACAAATTCCAAGAAAAAATACTTACCTATAAAAACTAGTACTCGATGAGTAGTTCAATTGTTCATTGTTAAGAATTGATCCATATTTATACTTATATTACATGTCCTTTTTAAATAAAATACTTTTTTAAACAAGGATTAAAAACAAACGCAAACTCACATTTTGTTTTAACTGTTCAAATAAAGGGAGACAAGTCTGATTTTATTCGCCTTTATATTCTGGCGCCTTGAAGGGACACAATGTGTCTTTTTAATGTGTGCTTTAAACCAAATTTAGTATTTCGGTCCTCCATACTTAAAAAACGGAAATTATTCACTTATGTTTTTATTGTTAAACAAAAACACCAGTTGACCGATTTTTTAATTATTTTTTATTCTCTAAATGAAATACATGAGTTTTTGATTGATATATTTTAATACTTCTTTATCGACTGAATTTTTTGGGTTTTTTTTATATCTAAAAAAAGAAAACATTATATGAAATAGAAAAAATTGTTGTAAGCATCCCATATTTACTTGACATTCTAAGCATAACATAAGCTTCCACTTAAAAAAATAAAAATTCAACATGTTTTTTTTTTTTTAAATGGTTTTACACTTTGGACTTTACAGGTAAATTTCCAAAAAACTATTCTTTTTTTGTTGTTTTAAATTACAATATATTATTTATTGATCTTTTATCTTCAATTTGTGATAAAAGATCAATAAATAATATATTTTACCTTATAAAACTTTGGTACATAAATTAATTATTAAAATTTTAATAGACATTTCAAAATGGGGGGGGGGCGGGATTAAAAAAAAACGTTTGTCTAAAATTTTATATTTCGTTTATTGGAAAGAGCATAAAATTTCACATTGACCCTGAAAATATGGTAAAAATTGAACCAATAGAAAAATTTTGATAGATTTTAAAAGTTTAAAAATTGAAAAATATCTAACTCGTAAAATTCAATTGATTTTATTACGTAAAAAAAAAAAAAATGGCTGCATGAAGACGCGCCGGTACTTTGTAAATACTGTTTTTTAAAAAGTAAAAAATAATTTTTTTTTTTTTTTTTTTTACACAGGCATCACCACATTATCAAGACCAAGAGGCCACTCGAGGATAAGGGTTAAAGAGTGTACAGTAGAAATTGGACGATATAGTAACCAATTCGGTAAATTTATTAACTTATATGGAACGGCTCATCAAGAACTTGTTTATGTTAGACTTGAAGACAACCATATTGTAGTCAGCCAGAAAGCAGGAAAACGGAAGACATTCCACAGGCGTGCAGTTCTAAGAAAGAAGCTTTGTTCATGGAATCTACATTTAGGTTTAGGCACAGATAAAGAGTGGGGGGAATTATTGATAGTGTTTTCAGCTAGACGAGTGTTTCTTGTGAAAGTTTGGCGAGGGGGGACCTCAGTCGAACATTTTCCATGAAAATAACGATACATCAGAGATAAACTCGCAACATCTCTTCTGTGAGATAGAGGTTGCATGGAAGAGAAAAGGACATCTCCTACGAGGCTACGAAGTCTATTTTGAACTCTATCAAGGCAGGACATATTTCTATTATTTTTTTAATATTTCTAGTATTTTTAAACAACTTTAATAGTTTATTTTGGAAGTATATTCCATAAAGAAAATAAAAAACACACTTTAAAAAGAGAAATTACGAGTTTTTTTTTATATTTTATTCGCAGTTTTGTGCGAGGAGTGTCAAAAATTCCCTCACAATTCTGATACACCTAATCCAGTAGTTACAATTTTCATCATCTCAATCGTAACTTGTTAAATAAATTTGTTAACGAAGTTCTGTATCATTTTTACACGGTTATTTCAGAGACAACACCCATTTTAAACCCATAACAGAAGTTTCCAGGGAAACGTATTCTAATTTTTCTTTTTCTTTTAATTACATTTTCACCCCTAATAGGGCACAGTGTCACTTTGATGTAGGGAGCTACTATCGGGGACATAAGTTGCAGGCTATTATGAAGGGAGATGAGTAGCAAGATGTCTGTTCACATTGAACTTGAACTTCTGCATGTCAGTACAGTTGGGAAAACAGAATCCCGGAAGGGAGTCCAAAGTCTTGCAGTTCTGCAGAAGAAACTATTAGAGTAGAAGGCTTTCTTACACCTAGGAATCTTTACTGTGAAGGGTGGGATTTAGCTGCTTGTCGGGTTTGTCGGGGGTATTCACGTCGAGGGGATACAAGTGCTTGCAGTTCGTCAGAGCATTCATCATTAAAATACTTGTAGAACAGGCAGAGGAATGCAACATTTTATCGATGAGACAAAGGCTGAAGCCTAGATGACAGTTCAGGACCTATCAGATTGGCGATTCTCTTTTGAACCCTGTCCAAGAGCGAGAGACTAGTAGCAGATGCGCCAGCCCAAATGTGACAACAGCACTCCATACATGGGCAAATGGTGGCCTTATAGAAGTACAAGATACTTTCAGGTGTAAGTAGTTTTCTAGCACGGTAGAGAGAGCCCACCTTCTTCACAGCAGCCTTGGCAATGCTCTCAATGTATCTATTCTAGTTCATCAAGGTCAGCGCATATTACTGAGATGGCACTAACATTCATAACACCACCTCTAAGATGAATTTTAGCAAACCTACGTGAGATTGGCTTCCATTCTAGAAAAGCTATGTGCACATATGGATCGAGTTTCATGAAGTCCGCTATTATCAGTGATTCCATTATGGCAAAGATGATAAAAGGTTTTCATTCCTGGCACTTTGATCTGACTTTGGCTACTGTCTGGGAGGTGAACCTCTAAGAAAAAGGCTAAACCATCATTATTAAGCGTTTTCATGGTGAGAGATTGAATTTCTTCACTGTGCAGCACACAAACACACACATTTCAACCAGTGAATCTAATAAATTTTCTCGCACTCAAAACAGTGATAGATGTGTCTTGTGTAGTTTTTTATGCTTTTGTTGGACATCCACAGACAGATGATTGTTCTTTATATATAATTGAAAAATACACATTTGGATCATTAATTACTGAAATGATGAATATCTTCCAAAAATTCCAGTTTCTTTTCATATTGTACATAAGGATGTACCCACGCGTGTATGATATGAACGAGAAATATTGGAACAAAAAGAGAAAACTGTGTTTGATTTTTTATGTTATGTGCTGGAATTCTTCGATTGGCTGAAAGAAATTGCTGATTTGTATTTCATCCAATCAAACATCGATATGCAAATGCAACATTCTAACACTGCTGCTGTTTTAAAACATCATATTTGTTTGTCATTTTTGTTTTGTTTTTGTTTTAATTTTTATTTGATCGACTTGTTGTTGTTCGTAGTTGTTGTTGTTATTCTTGTTGTTCATTATTGTTATTGTTGTTATTGTTCATTGTTGTTGTTGTTGGTATTCATTCATTTGGTATAAATCAGATGACTTTTATTGGTATTAAATTTCCCCGATATCTTTCTGGTTAGAATTCTATAAATATACCCAGTACTTATGGAAGAAAGGTTGCCAACATCCTTAAGTGAAAGTCTTGTGACAATAACATCCAAGATATGAATAGTGTTTCAAATAATCCAAATAATTTTTTTTTAAAAATGCCTACATTTTACTCAAGGTAATGATGCCAAAAAAAGAATGTACTATCTTTGTTGATGTGTCTTGTGTAGTTTTTTACTTTTTGCTGGACACTCATACACTTAGACATACTCACAGGCAAACAAGTGTATATGTATATTGTAACATATGCGATAAAGAGCGAGGGGGTTAGTAGTCAGCAAATAACGTAGGAGTAGAAAAGGAAACAAAAACAAATAAATTACCTTTGTAACACATTATCAAAAAGGGGGGGGGATAAAGGAAATTTACGAGAAAGTAAATCCAAGTATTTATCGCACATGTGACACGGATGAAAAAAAATAAATAAATAGAGACACGACGGCAAACGCAGTAAAAATGCGAAAAAAATGCGAAAAAAAAAAACGAATACAGACACCAGTGATAATATTTTCAAAATGAACTTTATTATAACAATTTAAACTATAGTAGGGAGGGGGGATGAGATCAAGTCAAAATAAAAGAAACAGGTTACGAGGGTGTGGAAGGGATATCTTGATATACTATCTGCAAATGCCGCCGAGAAATATAACGATACAAAAAAAATACATCAGTCCAAACAAAATGGCAAAATGAACTCGTTGTCTTGTACTTTCGGGTAATGTGTTCTTGGCCATTGCTATTGGTGGAAGGGAAGGTTTCTTATAATTATTGAAGGAAACTTTGTCTTGGCAGCATTGAATGTGACCATCCATTTTTGTCCCCACTCCACTACAGATTTGAGGTCATCTTTTTTTTTTTTTTTTTTACAAGGAAGTCACCACTTATCAAGGCCCGCAGGCCACTCGGAGATAAGGTTATTGCGTGTACAGTAATCAATGGGATAATATCGTAGTAATCGTTAGTAATGGATATCTGATAAAGTGTCTTACTTAAGGGGGCGGTTCAACAGGAACTTTTTTATGTTCTAAGAAAGAAGCTTTGTTAATGGAATCTACGTTTTGATTTAGGTACAGATAAAGAGTGGGGAAAATTACTGATAGTGGTTTCAGCTAGACGGGTGTTTTTCATGAAAGATTGGCGAGCAGGGACCAGAGATTGGAGCTCAGACGACCATTTCCCATGGAAATAACAGCAAAGCAACGATATGTTCGCAACGTCCCTTCTGTGGGAGAGAGGTTGCAGGGAAAAGAAAAGGGCATGCCCCACTAGGCTACAAAGTCTATTTTGTACTCTGTCAAGGCAGGATAGGCTGTTTTTAGCAGCTCCTGCCCAGATATGGCGGCAGTACTCCATCCTTGGACGTACTTGGCTTTTATATAGATAGAGAATTGCATCAGCAGTGAGATATCTCTAGTGTTTCTGCCATTTCCTTAGATCTGTGTCCACTCATGCTTGTTATAAAGAGTTGTGTCATCAGCAAATATACCCATCTCCGAAACAATTTTATCAGGGAGGTCATTTATGAATATCAGGAATAATAAAGGTCCAAGGATAGACCACTGAGGTACTCTCGCATTTATATCATATTGTTTAGATGAACGACCATCGACGACATCCTGGATTCTTCTCTTACTTAAGAAGGATTTAATTACATTATTATTCTTCAAGTGATACCATATGATCTAATTTTTCTTAGAAGACCATCATGCCATACCCTGTCAAAAGCCTTAGATATATCGAGGGCTACTGCTCTACCCTTCTCTGTTTTGTCCAGTAAACGGTATATAGGTTCAGAGATTACAGTTAGGATATCTGCTGTGGAACGGGCTTGGCTAAATCCATATTTTTTGTCGGTCAGGAGTTTAGCAGTTGTAAGGTGTTGGACTAGAGCTTGATTAATTAAGGACTCAAATATTTTGGCGAAAAGCGGGAGAAGGCTAATGAGGCGATAATTTAATGGGTCAGTTCTTTCGCCAGTATTCTTGAGAACTGGTACCACAGAAGCGGTTTTCCAGTCGTCAGGAAAGCAAGATTCGTTAAGGCATTTGTTGAAAAGTTTGGAGAGAACTGGAGCAACCTCAGTGGAGCATTTTTTTAATAGCACAACCAGGATGAGATCGGGTCCACATGCTTTTGAGGTGTCTAGTTTTTTTATGATACCATGTACCTGAGAAGGGTTGATTTTCAAATCATCTAGTGTGGCGTCTGTCCACAAAGTCAGAGAGGAAGTGGTGTGCCGGGTCCAATGTGGAGTTTGAGGCAAACCGACTGGCAAGCAGTTTTGGGTCGAGAATTTAGGGCAATTTCTACCATTAGTACAGCGTGATCAGCATTCCCGAGTGGGCTAAGGGCATTCGTTATTCAATCATCGGGAACTTTGGTTACTTAGAAGTGGGAGCACGTAGATAATTGGTGCATAGAGGGCAAAATCAAGACTTGGGACCACTTCCATTGTCTTCCCCAGAAAATTTTATAGACAGGATTTAAATGTCATAAAAAAAATAGGGTATATTTACAGTTTTAAGGAAGTTTTGCCTTCATAATTGTCTAGGGATTCCTGAATATTTCAATTGTCTTTCCTAGTAAATTTTACATAAAAATTTTTGATTTAAGTACATTCTCTAAATTTTCTTTCTATATGAAACACTGAAGCATAACATACACAGACATAAGGTTATATATAAGTAATTAAAGAATATTGAAACATTTTTTAAATGGAGATTTATCAAATCGAGATATAAGAAGCTCAGCATGTGGGATGGAAGAAAAGCATATAAAAGAAAATTATAAACAAAATAAAGTAAATATGGATTTATTTGTTAGTTCAATGAAATAGAAAACATCATTGGTAGGAAGAGATATAAATGGTCTTTATTCCTAGGCATTTTGAAGCCTAATGCTTCTCATCAGAAGAAGAGAAAGGAGCTAAGTTATTAATATAGGGAAATGTGACATCTAGCTTATGATACATAAGAAAGAGGATGTTATATTGTTAAAATTAAAATAAGATGAATAGAAAAAAATAGGAGTACAGGTGGAGATAAATATGAAGATAATAAAAAATAAATAAAAATTAAAATAATAAAATAAAATAGAAGGAATATCAATAAGAATGTGAGACATGAGGTATAAGGAAGTAATTAGAAGAAAGATAGGGAGCTGTAACTTGTGGTTATATAAGGAGGGGATATAATGAGGTCCGAGGAGTTCTAAATTGGTACAAAAATTAGAAGTAGGGTAGGAAGCTGGAAATTACCTAAGGAGGGGGGATACATTACAAACTGAGGGGAACTAGATTGGTGGCTAAAATGGGTAGGATTTTAAAGTAATACATAATAGGGGAAGAGAAAGGGAATATATAAAAAATTTCAAGACAAACCCCTAGCAGAAATAATGGGAGATATGTGGAATGAGATAATGTATACTAGGTATAAAGAGTATTTATAACCCAATGTTTTCTCATTGAACTGACAAATAAATCCATATAAACTTTATCTTGTCTATAAAGTTCTCACTCACACATACACACACATATATATTTTACACACACGAGGTATGTGCAAAATGAATAGCCAATGCCCATTCACCAAAATCAGGAAATTAATCAATTTTAATGAAATTTTCAGTATTTATCAAATAATGATTACAGAATAATGAATACATTATTTTTATTTGAATTTTAGTGGAAATGTATTATTTTTTTAAAACAAAAAGATACCTTTACTAATTAATTCCCCTAAAGTCTGTATTAGTGAAATCAATATAACTCGAAGAAAAATTTCTAGAACTAACGATATTATCATTGAATTAAGCATTATTTATTTCATATTTTCACACAAAAAGAAATTATGATTGCAAAAAATATTTCGTTTTTTTTTTTAGATTACATTTTTAGCATAATTTTTATATGCAAGATCCTAATATTCTCCTTGTCTAAATGAACATGGACTCTTCAGCATAACAATTTTTTTATATTCTTGAAAAATAAAAAAACTGAAAAGATTTAAAAGCAGGAAAACAGAAAAATAATTAAATTAAAAAAGGGTAAAAATTATGCAAAGGTTCATGATAGGAATGTACAGATGGGAGCTGTTAAAAAAAAAAAAAGAAGAAAACCAGTCGGTTTTGCACTTTCTACCTTCGTCCAACCACCTGATGTCATTTTCAGATAGCCTCTTGACTTTCTGACATTTTGGGCTTCCGTAAACTCATGCTAGATGACTTCATTGTTTTGTTTGTAAAAAGCCAGAATCTCTCGTTTTGGGGGGCTAATTAAGCTATTTTATTTCTTTTGTACAAACAAGGTGTTTTTTTAAATTTAATTCAATATCTTAGAATTTTACTAATTATCTTTGAAATAGTCATAGAAAATTATATTTATCTTTCAAGGGATTTTTACAATTAATTTATTTAACTTCAAAATTTAGCTGAACTTGTCAGTTCCTGAATGTCATTATAACTTTTTCTCCAAGTGCACAAATGTGTTTTCCTTTTGGAAATTAACTGAAGGCTTTAATTTTTCAAATACAATCAAAAAGTAATTAGAAACCTACAAAAAAAATTATGATAAACCGGCTTTCAAAACTTTGTCCCCTATTAATGTTCCATCATTAATACATGTATAGGAATATATTTTATTCATTTTATTTTATGAATAACAATGAACATCAAACTCTGGTGTCAGGTTGGAGGAAATTTTAGATAATATTTTCAATTCACAAACATTGGAACAGAGTCAAAATTTTATTTTAGTGTTTTTGGTATAACCTTTTCAAAGTAGGATTTCAAAAGTTAGTGTGTTTTTTTTTTACACAGTGATCACCACTTATCAAGGCCCGGAAGCCACTCAGGGATAAGGGTTATTGCAAGTACATTACGTTAGTGTGGAGATTTGATGAAGTGTTTACTTAAGGGGGCGGTTCATTAGGAATTTGTTAACGTTGGACTTGAAGAAATCCAAGTTGTAGTCTGGTGGGAAGCAGGCAGACGGAACAGAGTTCCACAGGCGTGTAGTTCTAAGAAAGAAGCTTTGTTCATGGAATCCGCGTTTTGATTTAGGCACAGATATAGAGTGGGGGAGATTTTTCACAGTGGATTCAGCTAGACGGGTGTTTTTCGTGAAAGATTGGCGAGGGGGGACCAGAGATTGGAGTTCAGACGAGCATCTGTCATGGAAATAACGATAAAACAAGGATAGGCTCGCAACGTCTCTTCTGTGAGGTTGCAGGGTAGAGAAAAGGGCATTCCCCACTAAGCCACGAAGTCTATTTTGTACTCTGTCAAGGCAGGATAGGCTGTTTTTAGCAGCTCCTGCCCAGATATGGCAACAGTGTTCCATCCTTGGACGTACTTGGCTTTTGTGTGAGAAAGAGAAAGAAATAAAGAATGGGGGAAAAAAAGAATGTGTACATATTTCTTAGAATCAAACAAATAACAATAATTGGAAATGTTATAAGCAAGAACTTCAAAAATGATAGTGTAAAGTTGTATCTCTTTTTGAAATAGTCTCACCTAAATTACAAGTGAACTCTGATGAACTGCCGTCAGCAGTGTGAAAGACATGTAAAAATATAAAACTAGGCAGGAGACGCATTCAGCTGATTCCAACTTGAATATCAGAAAAAGGAAAACTCAATTTGAATCTCACACAGGTTTCATGTGAGATTTTTATACTTCCGAATAGAATTCATTCATTCATTTCATATGAATCAGATAATTCGATTGTTGGCATTGGTTTCCTCAATATCTTTAGAGTTAGAATCCTTTCTAGAAAGGCATTGAGTACTTATGGAAGGTTGCCAACATTCTAAATGAAAGTGTTTCTGTGGAGCAAACCGGATTAGAACTTGGCACACCCAGATCGTCAGTCTGTATCATTAACGACTAAGCCATTATCACCTCCTGGTCAGACTAGTTAATCTTTTATCATATACCTAGGAGATTAGAAGGTGGACCTTGGGTTTACTTTCATCAGTCTTGTAATTCTTGCTTCTCTCATTTTGTCTTTTAGTCCTCACATTCCATGAGTACTGCTTCTGACAAAGGAGAAGAAATTGCTGATTTCTGTGTCAGAATCTATCCATCTAACACGTATAGTTGTTTTCTTTTACCTTAAAGATGTTTTTAAACTCTACACTTCAAGTGGCTTCATGTCTTGTCTGAAGCGATTTCCATTAAAAAAATATATATACAGGATTCGTATTTTCAAGGTTGTTTATAACAAGGTTGTCTTTTGAAATGTTAAATACTTTCTTTTGAAGGCATGGAATAAATTAGCAAGGTTTAGAACATTTTATGGACACTCAATGACCTGCAATTTCTAGGCGCCAATGTCCTTGAAATGTTGCAGTGACTGTTGTTGTTGTTGTTGAGCCTCATTCATTCATTTTGAATGAATCAGATGATTATTGTTGGTATTGGTTTTCCTTGACATCTTTCTAGTTAGAATTCATTCTAGAAAGATATCAGGTACTTAATAAAAGCAACCATGTGACGCTGTCCAACATCCTGAATGAAAGTGTTTCTGGATTTGAACTTAGCACACCCTGGATTTTAATCCATATCGTTAACTACTTAGCTATTATCTTCCAAATACAAGTGCATCTCGTTGTCTAATATAATTAAGGAAAGATAACTATTGTTAAAAGAGAAGTAACTGCTGAATACACCTTTTAATATACAAAGCATATTTTCAAGATTTAATATAAAAATATTAGAACCGTGACATAACAGATAAAGTACTAAGTAAAACCCAGTTCTCAGTTATATTCTTCTAGCGATTGTGGGTTCGTTCCTCAGCGCAGGTGATACTAAGAATAAAATTGTGAATTACTGATGGAATGGAACATTCCAGACAATTAAAGATGTTGGTTAATTTTATTTGGAAATATTTGCTAATTTCAGATTCAACGATAGTCAAACAAAAAAAAAACATTGCCCTATCACTAACCCTAAGTTGGGAGCTGTACTGATAAGATAAGTCACATTTTTAAACCATTTTTTAAGGAATGAAACTCCAAGAACATAGATTAGTTGGCCATATTAATCACAAAACAAAACAAATTTTAAGAAGTTTAAAACTAAATAGGTCATTTGCATTTGATAACTATTACTTGTATATATATATATATTTTTTTTTTTTTTTAGTTTTTTCGATTTCTGTTTTATTAATTACTAGCGGGGGTACCCGGCGTTGCCCAGGTGTTTGGAGGTGTGTATGAAGGAGAGGACCCTGTTTTAATATTATAAAAATAATATGATGTTATAAAAAATTGGAAAAACCGAAACAAAGCAAAACTGCGAACAAATGTAAAAAAAAAAAAAAAAAAGGAAAAAAAGGTGTAAAAAAAGAAAAAAGGTTTAGGTAGGAAGACAGGCTCGAACACGAAGCATCGAGGCTAAGGCGGAAAAGAAATGCCTGACACGTTACCTCTACGCCAAAATGACACACAATTGAGAACGGATAAAATTAACCCTTTAAAAACACTTGCATGTAGTTGCAACTAGCGTCAACGTTTTCTAGGTCAAACATGACGTCATTGTCGTAGTAGCAGCAGGAGGCCGAGTTTAGGGTGAAGGAACACCCACACACACATTTTAGCTTTTATATTTATAGATGCCCCCCGCCCTGGTTCAGCTAATATATGACGCATAAAATTGTAAGGAATAAAAAACAAAACGAACGTGAAAGAATACCAAAGGAAAAAAAAGGAAAAAAAAAAAAGAAAAACCCCAAAAAAGTTACCACGTAAAATGCAAATATGTTTATTTAAATCTAATTTTTTTGTAAATGGAAAAACAAAATTCAAAAAAATAAAACTTACGGTGTATAATGAAAATATGTTTATTAGATTTTATTTATTTATTTTTCTTTGTTTCAATAAAAAAGAAAAAAAATGAATAAATAAAACCAGAAAACTGACTGTGTTTTTTATTTTTTTTAATGTTGGTTTGTTTTGGTTTCTTTTTTTGTAATGTTTTCTTTGTTGTCGCTGTTAACCAAGTTGAATGTCGTCTGATTCCAATATCGATAGCGTAGTAGTAATTGTGCTAATGACACTCTCAGAAATGCAATGTATAGAAATAAATAATGAATAAGTAACTAATCCGAAAATAGGAAGTCAGTTCTCCCCCCCCCCAGTATCACATATGAAATCAGTGCAAACATAATAGAAGTATAAAAGGCAGTAAATAAAATATTAAAGCGACTAATCGGTGCTGACTGTTAAAGTTTTTTGTAAAAACTGGAATCCAATGTTAGTTCGTTTCGTTTAAGTAATCCTTCGAATCATAACTCCCACCCCCCACCCCTACAAAAAGAAGAAAAAAAGGGAAAAAAAGAAGAAATTTATAAAATGGCACAAGTAACCCACAGAATAACTGGAATGTAAAGTTGCGTTTTACCCGATGGAAAAATGCCAATCCATATTTTTTAAGCAACTAAGAACTCAAACCGGTCTTCCTCATATATTCCCTTGTGGACGTATCCGCAGCAGTGTTAAGTGGTCGCAGGCAGAGTATGAATCGAATAGAGAGAAAAGATTTGACAACTTCCATTAATTCTAACCGATTGTGGCAGTGAACTATCACCGGAAAAAATATAGAAATGTACGAATATCAAGGAACTGTAAGGGTAATAGGCCTATAGCACACCTCAGATCCTGTGCTGAAGTGTGGGAACATTAAATTTGAATGTAATGTCGTGATTTTAATCCTATTATGGTCAAACTCACACGGGAAAAAATTAGTTCACTTTATTTATATAGAGAAGAGATTATAATATATCCATACCAAAAGAAAACTTGTTTTTAGCATCAAAATACAAAAAATAGAGGCAACTTTTGTAAGGCAAAATTGAGCTTTAAGAGGTCTAAGAGTTGAACAGTCCCGAACAAAATGGCTGATCCAAAACACATAAAAAACAAAAAAAAAACATGGTATACAAGCAATGAACAATTAAAAAATAGTATTGCTACCCAAAATTAGGGTTGAGGAAGAACAAGTGGGGTTTTTTGTTGTTTTTTTTTGGATATTTTTTTCTGTGTTCAAAATTCGCCTTTCTATGAAAAAACAAAAATAAAGAAAAATCTGTGTAATGGAAAGAAAACATTGTATACCAAAAATCATTTAGATTGACCAAGTAGCTTTATTTTTAGATAAGAAAATGAAATGTTATGGCTAAACTACGAGCAACAATCTTACAATGCCATTTTGAAGGAACAAATGAGATAATTCCAAATCAAGATTTTAGAAAGACATTCTTAACATGAGAAGGAAGCGTATAAGAAAACTACTTGAATTTACATGATTTTTGGTGCACAATATTTTCTTTCCGTCACCGTATGTACATCTTACAAATTTTTCTTTCTTTTTTTTGGGGGGGGGGTTCTATATATATGATATAAAAATAGTCCCCCTCTTATAAAAAGTAAAAATACAAAATCAAAGTTAAATAAAACTTACTTTTATAATTAATTTTTAAACACTTAATTCTTCTCTTATTATATGAATTGCTTCATTTAATCATGTACAGCTTTTACAACCTGTATTTTTACTAAAAAGATTTGTATCTTTAATTAATTTATTGCCTTACATGTTGTTGTTGTTGCTGTCATTATTAAAGTCACTAGCATGATTGAATTGATTTCAACATCAGATTTTAACAGGAATAAAATTGTAATTTTTAAATACAGAACATACTGGTGAGGTTTTCTCCTTAAGACAATGCTTAAACAGCTTTGTAAGAATGGGAGCTAGTTCTGGTTGAAGCTTTTTCAGCACTATAATTGAAATGCCGTCAGGGCCAGTTGTTTTACTGGAATCAAGGTTTTTGATTAGCTTGGCAACATCACACACAGATATTTTTATGTCGCATAGCATGTTTTCAAACACAGGAGGAAATACAGGGGATTGGTGGCCCTGATCTCATAGGATAGAATTAGCTGCAAAGTTCTTAGCAAAACTTTGTCCGATGCTGACAAGGTTACTTCAGGTCTATCGTTGATAGTTAAAGCACACACTTCTATTCAGGACCCTGTTTATTATTTGCCAAAACTGTTGGGAACCAAACCACTGCTCGACTACTTTGGACTTGACGGACTGAGCATACAACTCTTGTGTTCTTTATTACTCTTTTACAGTGGTTGCTGGCAGTCCTGAAGGCAGTTTTAGTTTCAGTGCATCTATTACATTGGAAGCAATGGAAATGGTGATTTCTGTGCACAATGGCAGCTGCACATTCTGGAGAGAACCACAGCTGGCTTTTGGGTTTTTACTAGAATTTTTGGGAGAGTATGAAGTGGTCTATATTTACAATTAACCATTCCATCAGGTATGATGCTATAGAGGACACATTCTTTTTAAACATGGAACGCAGATGTGGATCTGATATAAATGTATGGAAACTATCCTAGTCAGCTATAGAGTATCGATATACTGTATGATGGAGAGGTATGTCGGAGGGTTTATTACTTTTTGTTTTTATCTTAACTGATACAACTGAGTGGTCAGAAGATCCCAGTGGAGACAGAATGGAGGATGAACATAGCTCAGGGCAAATTGTGAGAAAAAGGTATAGGAGACTTACATAGTGACCATCAGTATCGGGCACATAGGTGGGTTTGTGAACAATCTGAGTTAGGTCATAAGCAATGGAGAAACCATGACAAAACCGCCCCTCATCATCTGTCTTGTTTGAGTGGGCTAACCATTCCATATGAAACTAGTTTTAACATTCTTTCACATTCACATGTACTTCAGAATAATCTACCCTTGTAGATTAAATAAACAGTTCAGTTTAAAATTGTGTATCGGTTACCGAATACTTTTGCAGTTTACAGTTCATGCTGAAATAACGTAATTATTTTAGAAACCTATTCTTAACATGTGGGAGGGATTTGTTAGCTATTCTATATTTTCAGCTAACAATTTAGTAAACAAGATATCATAAAAATTTAACTTAACTTGAAAAAAAAAATTAGCACGATTTGTAAACTGCAGAAGTACCAGTTACGAGGTTAAACATAAAGATTACCCAGTTTTAAAAAATTACAATTGAAGAAGGTTGGAGATTCCATCGGCTGAAACGTTGTGAACATAACAATCAGGAGGCGAATAGTAATTCAAATAATACAAATGAATTGTAAAACTTTTAGGGGCATTTTGTGCTATAGACAACAAAACGAAAAAGTGGTCATAAAACAAATATATAACAAATAAATGTTACCAAAGCTAAGAAGTTACTATTTTAACTATCTGGGTAATTTGAATGGGGGAATAACTTATTTCAAATCGTTTATTTACTTCAAAACACAACGAGAACAAAATGGCCAACATGAAACGGTTATCTAGGGAATCTCTGTAATCGCTCAAAAATCGAAAATTAAGCCAAATACGTTCCCATTAAATATTATGGTGCATTTATTGAATGAGTTTCTAGAAGGATTTCCTTTCATTTTCGATTTTTTTTAGCAATTATCAAGACTCCAAAAAGACCGTCTCATGTGTGACATTTTTTTTTCTTGTTCTAACGTAAAACTGGACACTACTTGTGTTTTGGAGTAAATAAACACTTTAAAATAAGTTAAAACACCAAAATCTTATCCAGTTAAGTAGATGAGTAACTTATCTTGCATTTGGTAATATTTATTTTTTATGTATTTGTCTTTTTAACCACTCTTTCGTTTTGTTGTCTATACTACAAAATTTCCAAAAATAGTACGGGCTGTAAACTGCAGAAGTCTGAGAAGAACGGGTTACCAAGTTACATACAAATTTCAAATTTCGGAAAAATACACCTGAAGAAGGTTGGATTACATCAGCTGAAACGTTGTGAACATAACAATCAAGGGGAGAATAGTAATTCGAATAATACAAATGAACTGATAGATATAGATGTTTATGCAGTATAAGGATCATGCTATCGTCGGAATTGTCCGGGCTGTTTACGGAAAACGCCGGAAGTTATCGAACGAAAGTTTTGTGATTTTTTTTTTTTTCAACAAAAAATAAATTATTTCAGTATTTTTTATGACCTGCCCCAGCATAGAATAAACACCCCAACCACCCCATGTTAAGAACGGCTTTTGGGGTTGGGGGGTGTTTATTCCAAAAGCTGTTCTTAATATGAGGAAGTTTGGATGTTTATAATACGCTGGGGCACGTCGTAAAAATTTACCATTATTTCTGTAAATACAAGACTAATTCAATGAAAGATATTATTTGAAAAATGAAAACAAGATTCTTGAATACTTATTGGACATTTCTTACAAAACTTTCAGAAAATTAAAATTCAAAGCAACAAAAAGAAAACATTTATTATAAGTTTCATATTTTTTTAATAACAAACAGACCCTAATTTACCTTATATGTGATTCCGACTCGCACTTGCTTACACCACTGCATTTATATTTTCCCTCTATCGCCCCCAAACCAGCGGAGTTACTCTCTTTAAGAGCATATCTGAGAAAATTGACCACATCCTGTCTGCTCATTCTTCAGCTAATCCCCATTTGTAGTGACTTCAATTTCCACAATGTGGAATGACTGACCCACTCAAACAAGACAGATGATGAGGGGAGGTTCTTTCATGATTTCACCATTGCCTATGACCTCACCCAGATTGTTCACTAACTCACTCGTGTGCCTGATACTTCCGGTCAATACGCTAGCCTTCTAGACCTTTTTCTCACAACTTCCCCTGAGCTATGTTCATGTTCTATTCTGTCCCCTCTGGGATATTCCGACCACTCAGTTGTATCAGTTAAGATAAAAAACGAAATGCAATAAATCTTCAGATGTACCTCTCCACCATACTGTATATCAATACGCTATGGCTGACTGGGATAGCTTCCGTACATTTATATCTGATCTACCCCTGCATTCCATGTTTAAAAAGGATGTGTCCTCGATAATATGAGGCCTGATGGAATGGTTAATTGTAGGCATAGACCAATTCATACCATCCAAAAAATACCAACATAAACCTAACAGCCAGCCATGGTTCTCCCCAGAATGTGCTGCTGCCATCACACACAGAAATTACTTTTTCCATAGCTACCAACATAATAGATGCACTGAGACTAAATTGCTTTCAGGACTGCCAGCAACCACTGTAAAAGAGTAATAAAAAATGCTCAGTCCGTTAAATCCAAAGTAGCTGAGCAGTGGCTTGGTTCCCACCAGTTTTGGCAAATACCAAACAGGATCCTGAATAGAAGCGTGCGTTCTATCACAACCATCATCAATGGACCTGAGGTCATCTCATCAGCATCCGACAAGGCCAAACTATTTGCCAAAAACTTTGCAGCTAATTCTACCCTATGCGACGAAGGCCATCAGCTCCCTGTATTTCCTCCTATAACAGACAACACGTTATGCAACATACAAATATCTGTGTGTGAAGTCGCCAAGCTAATTAAGAACCTTGATTCTAGTAAAGCAACTGGCCCTGACGGCATTCCAATTATAGTGCCGAGAAAGCTTCAACCACAACTTGATCCCATACTTACAAAACTCTTTAAGCATTGCCTTAAGGAGAAGTGCTTCCCAACACCCTGGAAAACCTCATCAGTATGCTCTGTATTCAGGTGATAAGTCGTCTCCCTCTCAGTACAGACCAATAAGTCTCCTGTGTGTCATGAGTAATTTGCTGGAATCCATATTAAATAGAGGAGTCAACCACCTCAGTAGAAATAACCTTCTTAGTGACACGCAATATGGTTTCCATTCTGCCAGATCTACAGCAAATGTGCTAACAGTTATATCTCATAGGATTAGTGAATCTGTTGACAAAGGTTTCCTTTCTAGGGCAATTTAACCCTTATCCTCGAGTGGTCTCTGGGCCTTGATAAGTGGTGATGTCTATGTTAAAAAAAAAAAAAAAAATTGCTCTTGACATATCAAAGGCCTTTGATAAGGTATGGCATAAGGGTCTACTTCACAAGATTTCCAGCTACGGTATAACTAGAAATGTTTTCTCAATCATTAAATCATTTCTCTCCGATAGGCTCATAAGAGTAGTGGTTGATGGGCAGAAATCAGAGGCCCACAGTATTAATGCTGGAGTCCTTCAGGGGGTCCATCTTGGGCCCAACTCTCTTCCTGATCTACATCAATGATCTCCCAAAACACATACTTAAATCACTCGTTGACATCTATGCTGATGACACGATCATCTATGGCAACACATCAAAGGCCGTAAATGATAAAGTTCTCTCTGATTCTCTCTCCTCTGATCTTGAGCGCGTGGTACAATGGGGGAAAAGGTGGCTGGTTACTTTTAATGCATCTAAAACCAAGCTCCTATCTTTCCATCATCAATGCTCTAATCTCCATCTGGCATCAATTGAAATGGATGGTTCTCGTCTAGTGGAAGCTCCATGTTTCGATAAGCTTCTTTATTCCTGATCTGAAATGGAACACGTACATCAAGTCAGTTGCCAAGGTCACTGGAAAAATGGTAGGATCCTTCTATCGCTTCAGAAGATATCTCACGCCTGATGCAATTCTCTATCTATATAAAAGCCAAGTATGTCCAAAGATCATCTATGGCAACACATCATCTGGGCAGGAGCTGCTAAAAACAGCCTATCCTGCCTTGACAGAGTACAAAATAAGCTTTGTGGCTTAGTAGCGGATGCCCTTTTCTCTTCCCTGGAACCTCTCTCCCACAGGAGAAACATTGCGAGCCTGTTTTTGTTTTATCATTAATTCCATGGCAAGTGCTCGTCTGAGCTCCAATCTCTGGTCATCCCTCGACAATCTTTCACGATAAACATCCGTCTAGCTGAAACCACTATCAAATATTTTTCCTACTCTTTATCTGTGCCAAAATCAAAACGTAGATACTATGAACAAAGCTTCTTTCTTAGAAGTGCACGCCTGTGGAACTCTGTTCCGTTTGCCTGTTTCCCACCTGACTACAACCTTGATGTCTTCAAGTCCAACATAAACAAATTCCTGATGAACCGCCTCCTCAAGTAAGACACTTTATCAAATACTGTACACGCAATAACCCTTATCCCCAAGTGGCCTCCAGGCCTTGATAAGTGGTGACTACCTTGTAAAAATAAACTTGTTTTTTTGCAGATTTGCCATTTAGTTGCAAAAATATATTCAAACAAGGTAATCACTAAAAGGGGCCGGTAAAGGTCGACACCAGTATCTTAACAGAAACGTTTTTTTACAGCTTTCACAAACTTTAAAATTGAAACTGTAATCATGTGATTAAATTTAATTAAAATTAAACAAATTAAAAAAATAATGCAAGATGAAGTTTTAAAATGATTAAATATATTTTAATTTACAATTTAAAATTAAAAACATTGGCCAATAAAAATAAAATTTTGGGTACCTGGTGCCGTGCTGAAATGATAACGTTATTATTTTTAAAAAACATTTTTAGTGAAGAGTTGGGGGTGTTTTTTTTGTTTTTGTTTTTTTTAACTATTCTGTACTTCCACCTTACAATTAAAAAAAAAGGTATTGTGAAACTTGAATTTAAACTGGAAAAAAAAGAAAAGAAAAACAAAAAAGAACTATATAAAAATAGTGCGGTACCATCTGTCATCGTATGCATCCGAGAACAATATCTACTGTAAAATTAAACAAAAATTTGGTGCTTACGCATTTTTGGTACCATGCTATTTTTAAATATTTTTTTCAGGCTAAATTAAAGTTTCACGATTTTTTTTTTTTAATTGTAAGGTGGAAGCACTGAATAGTTACAAACCATCTCCCCATGTTAAGAATGGCTTTCAAAATAACATTATTATTTTAGCACAGTACCAAAAAATACATAAGTAGCCAAAATTTCATTTATTGGTCAATGTTTTTAATGTTAAATTATCAAATAAAATATATTTAATCATTTTAAAACTTCATCTTGCATTATTTGTTAAACAACGTGGTTAATTTAAATTAAATTTGTAACATGATGATCGATCACATTTTCAATAATTATTTGATTATATTTTACCCATTTAATGTTTGTCTCTCCTCTGATCTTGAGCACGTAGTACAATGGGGAAAGGAGTGACTGGTTACTTTTAATGCATCTAAAACCAAGCTTCTCTCTTTACATCAACATTCTGATCCACATCTGGCATCAATTGAAATGAATGGCTCTCGTCTTCAGGAGGCCTCAAGTTTTGACAAGCTTCTGGGCTTGACCATTACTCCTGATCTTAAATGGAACACGTACATCAAATCTGTTGCCAAGGTTGCTGGAAAAATGGTGGGATCTTTCTATCAATCCAGTAAATATCTCACTGCTGATGCTATTCTCTATCTATATAAGAGCCAGGTACGTCCAAGGATGGAATACTGTTGCCACATCTGGGCAGGAGCTGCTAGAAAGGACTTGTCCTGCCTTGATAGAGTTCAAAATAGACTTCGTAGCCTCGTAGGAGATGTCCTTTTCTCTTCCTTGCAACCTCTATCTCACAGAAGAGATGTTGCGAGTTTGTCTCTGATGTATCGTTATTTTCATGGAAAGTGTTCGACTGAGCTTCAATCTATGGTCCCCCCTCGCCAAACTTTCACAAGAAACACTCGTCTAGCTGTACACACTATCAATAATTCCCCCCACTCTTTATCTGTGCCTAAACCTAAACGTAGATTCCATGAACAAAGCTTCTTTCTTAGAACTGCACGCCTGTGGAATTGTCTTCCGTTTTCCTGCTTTCCGGCTGACTACAATATGGTTGTGTTCAAGTCTAACGTAAATAAGTTCTTGATGAGCCGTTCTATATAAGTTATCAAATTTACCAAATTTTCATTACTAATGATTACTATGTTGTCCAATTTCTACTGTACACTCTTTAACCCTTATCCTTGAGTGGCCTCTTGGCCTTGATAAGTGGTGATGCCTATGTAAAAAAAAATTTAAAAAAAAAAAAAAAAAAGCTTCTGCTAAGATACCGGTGTCGACCTTTAAGTGTCCCTTTTAGTGATTGCCTGGTTTGAGGATATTTGTACAACTAAACGGCAAATCTGTCTGGTTTTTTTTTTGGGGGGGGGGGTAAATCAAGAAAAATATTTTGATTTTTTTAAAGATTAAACCACCGATAGTAAATAAATGTTTTCTTTATCATTTTTTGACACTTTTCATCATTTTCCGTAAACCGCACGGACAATCCCGACGTTAACATTAACATGGTCCTTATACTGCATAAAGACAACCCATTTTTTATATATATATATATATATATATATATATATATATATATATATATATATATATATATAAGGGAATGCGATTTTTTTTTTTTTTTTACTTACTTGTGAAAGTTAAGACCGGTTGATTTCGGCACATTCAGCAATTATAAAAAGTGCCGGTAGCTGCAATCTGTTAGTATCGGTTGTTCCAGTTTGTAGGTAGAAATCAGGTATAATTATGGAAGTAAATAATGAAACGCGAAATTGTTTTGAATCTACTCGCCTGTGTAAAGGATATGACGCGTGCGGATGTCGAAATAAAAACTAATACTTTACTTTTACGACTTCAACTTGTACTAAATGAACTCTTTCCTGTTTGTTTGTTTGCTTGTTTTTGCTTTACTTCTTTTTTTTTAACAAAAAAGTGCAAAGTAAATCAGAGAGAAAATAAAGAAACAGCTTCTTAATTTGACGGGCGATAATTATTTTATTTTAGTTTCCTTAAATAAATCCTCACCTTTGAGTTCTTGAACTGAGGCCAATTTCTTCTACTTTTCTTTCTTTTCGTCTGTCACTCTGCGAGAATAAAAATGACAAGGAACAAATTTATTTCGATACAAATAAAGCTGCAGATTTAAGCACGCATAATACTATTTTAAAATATACTTTTTTTTCTTCTTCTTCTTATTTTTGGTCACGCATTGTGAATCGGAAACAATTACATTTAAAACAAGACGCAGTAAATAAAATAATAATTAAAAAATCAGTTAGTCGTTTAGAGTTACTTCCCTTGGTTTCAACTAAGTACCATCAACTATGATCGTACGGTCTGGTAATTTATCTTCCTCCCGCGTCGAGAAAATGTAACACTAGAGTCAACACACCCAAGAGGAGGAGCGCTTTTTGGTGTAGCAGAATTTTTGTAGGAATTTTTGACACCCCCTAACACGAAACTGCGAATAAAATATAAAAAAAACTCGTAATTTCTCTTTTAAAAGTGGGTTGTTTATTTTCTTTATGGATTATACTTCCAAAATAAACTATTAAAGTTGTTTTAAAAGTAATAGAAATATATTTTTTTTAAACAGTAATGAAATTAATTGAATTTTACGAGCTCAGTATTTTTAAATTTTTTAAATCTATCAAAATTTTTCTATTGATTCAATTTTTACAATATTTTCAAGGTCAATGTGAAATTTTATGCTTTTTCCAATAAACCGAATATAATATTTTAGAAAAACGTTTTTCTTATTCACGTCCCCCCCCCCCCGATTTTCAAATGTCTATTAAAAAGTAAATAATTAATTTACTCACCAAAGTTTTATATATCACAAATTGAAGATAAAAGATCAATAAATAATATATTCAAATTTTAAACAAAAAAAGTAGTGTTTTTTAGAAATTTACCTATAAAGTCCGAAGTGCAAAACTTTTTTTTTTTTTTTAAACACGTTGTTTGTTTTTGTTTTTGTTTTTTGTTTTTTTTTTTAATGAAACCTTGGTCCTTGCTCCTTTAATCAAAAAAAAATTAGGGTTTGAATTACGTTTTTCGAGAAGTTATAAGCTTGGAAAGACGGGGTGGAATTATTCAATATTTTTCACGAAATTTCTTACACACCTAGAAGAGCGCTCTGGTCTGCTGCAAAAAAAAAAAAAAAAAAAAAAAAGTCGGTATTCCCCGGTAGAAAATTACACACTTTCCCATATAAATTTAACAGGCCACTTCAGAAACGGCATAAACTTTTGTTGGTTTTGGTGCCGAGGTTAAAATTCTCCTGGCTAAACTCTCAGCCCTCTTCACCCCCAACTAAAAAATCACATTCTACTTTTTAAGACGTTTACTTGTGAACGCTCTGAAAAATTGGACGAAAAAGAAAAAGAAAAAAAAACAATTAAGTTAGAATTTACAGTGGAAATCACTCATTTTCCTATATAAATTTAGCGTAAAATGAACCTCCCCTTCCGAACCATTTTAACTTTTTAGAACAGTTAACAACATTGTTTACCACTAACCTTAAGTCTGAGTGACAAGATCGTAAAGCAACGCATAATCGCCTAAAATATTGGATCTCAAAAAACCGCACAGAATTTATCTCATAAAAAATGGTTAACTGTCCTAAAACGTAAGAATGGTTCAGAAATGGGGGATCATTTTAAGTTAAAGTTATATAAGAAATGGATCTCCCACTCTAAATTCTATTTATTTATATTTTTCTTTCTGACAAGTTTTACAAGGCGTTCAGGCATAATTGTTTTTTAATGGAAATCGCTTTGATGATGATGTTGGATGGTGAGATTAATATGATAGCGCATTATAAAATACCCTAACATAGTACCTATTTACCATGCCTCCCCATGGGACAGAGTTAGACACCAGGGTCGTTTTTTAACGTGGAGAAAAGGTACAAAAATAAAAATTGTCTCAGTTGTGAAGGATATCTCCTCCATTGAAAGAGAACAAGAAATGGAAGTGCCGCATCTGAAGAACAGATACTACACTTTGATCTTTATATATAATTTATTTCGTGAAAATGAAAATTACAATCAAAATAATTCAATGTAAAATTAAAATAAATTAAAAGCAAAATTCAAATTTACAAAACAAATTTAGGCACAAGGCCCTTTAAGATCTGGGTGGGGGAGTGTTGCAGGGTCTTTGTTACTAAAGTGAAAAATGGAGTCTTTGGCGACTTTACTCTTGACTGGCAACATTTACCACAATACCTCATTCACTCTGTGGACTCTAAACTAACTAATGAAAACCCCAGCGTTTTTGCAAAAAAGAATATATTTACAATTAGTGTGTGTGTGTGTGTGTGTGTGTGTGTGTGTGTGTGTGTGTGTGTGTAAAATTTTTTTTTTTTATATATAAATTAAAATGTGTGTGTGTGTGTGCATGTGAAAAAAGTTAAATTCATTGGCAAATAAAAAGTTCTTGAATTTTGAAAGAAAAACAGTTCGTGTTGGGGAGTGGGGAATCTAGAAAAATATACAAAAAATAAAATTGGCTAGTGTATTGTTAGTAAGGTCCCTCCCTGAGCTAATCTAGAAAGTTAGATCACCTACTGTTTTCCGGGGTACCGAAAACAAGCGGGAAGATCCCTAGTGGGGGATTGGGAAGGATTCTTATCGGGTGTAGGGAGGAAAAATAAATAATTGTCAAAAACAAAAAAGGGGAAGATGGGGGGGGTAGGCGGCGACCGTCGAGTAGGGGTTGACCAGGGGGAGATAAAACAAAGAGATAGGGGGGTAGTGGTAGAGTAGCCTCTGAAGGTTCTCTAGTGCCAAAAAACAAAAAATTGGGGGACAGGATCTCATTTGTACCACCAGTCAAGAGTCTGTTTACTTTTCATTTGTCTAACTTAGCGGGATGGGCTCCGTAGGACCCAGTACCGCATGTGCCATGCTTATGGTGGTAACACGAATTCAAACTTGGCGCCTCATCGGATGCACAAGCTAGCGTCATGCACCCACCTCTTGTCAAAGGCCACTCGAGGCAACCTCTTCCAATCGCATCTGATCTTTACTTTAAGCAGATGTTTAAAGTAGACGATCAGATCCCGATCCGGAACAGATATCCCTTCGCGGACTCGCTTGAGGCGTGTGATCCATATGACCATCCTCGCTCCTGCTAGTATCGCTAGAAAAACCATTCTTTTCTCCCTAGGAAGCGGCGGATCAATGTTCTCCACAAAATATGATTCGTCGAGTTCAAGCCAGCGCTTGGCATCGATGCGAGCCGTTACCTCATTGATGTACCCTAGGAGGGTCTTGAGCCTGCTGCAGCGGAAAAAGGCATGACCGGCTGTTTCCCTTATGTCCTCGTCGCAGCGCAGGCAGTAGACCCGGGTTTCTTCATTGTACAGGTTGAGTTCTTCAAGGAGGGGCAGTGCGTTCCGGACAAGTCGCCAGGTAAGGGAAAATTCTGAATTTGTAAGAAAGTCCCGTCCCGGCGCCCAACTCCACTGGGAACAGACCTCCTCTAACGACATCCCCGTCCATTTCACTAGCGGTTCCTTTGTGCTACGCCCCACTAGCTCTTGATAAAGCCTGTTCCTAGACTGTTCGAGGACATTGGTCCCCGGCAACGCTCTAAGTGCGGACCGGCATTCGGCATAGAATGTTTGTTCCCCCCTCGGTCGAAGCTCAGCGGAGACCGAGGGGTCAGGTGTGAGATTAGAAAACGAGCTTCCAACCGCAGCGACCCATGGAACGTCTACGTACAACGAACGGCTCAGGAAGGCCAACCTCTCTGCATGCTTGTGACACCGGAGATCAGGCAGTTCTAAGCCTCCCTGGCTCGGATTTCGAACACAGACCTCTCTGCAAACATAATGCTTACCCTCGTTCCACAAGAGTGTGTCAAGGTGTTCCTGTAAGCTGATTCGGCATTTTGTAGGGAGGGGAAGTACAGACAGACGGTAAAGGATGAGCGGAAAGACATATGTAGCATACGCCTCCGCCCGACCCTTCAAGGACAATTTCCTTCAAACCCAAGTCTTAATAGAGGATTCGACCTTGGCCTCTACTTCCGACCAGTTTTTCTTCAGCTGGAGACCCGGTCCGAACCACACACCAAGGATCCGGACTGGGCCGTCGGTCCAACTGAAGATGCCTGGAAGCGAATTTACTCCGGTCCAGGCACCCAACCGCAGACCCACCGACTTACTGTGATTGAAGACGGCCCCCGTAACTTCTTCGTATCGAGCGAGTGCCTCAGTGACCACTTGAATGTCCGTGGGGCAAGACACGAACACGGTGACGTCATCGGCGAACGCGGAAACCCTGGCTTGTGTGCCTCCAGGAAGAGCTATCCCATGCAGGACTGGTGTAGTCGCCTCGTCCCTTAACTTGCGAAGGAGGGGTTCCAACGCCAGGACATACAAGAGAGGCGACAGCGGACAACCCTGTCACACCGACCGGGAGACGGCAAAAGACTCCGACAGCTTACCGTTGATCTGCACTGCTACCGTCGGCCTGTCATACAGTACAAAGATCCACTTGCAGAAGTCCGGATTAAATCTGGCGGTCTCCAGCACAGATCCCAGGAACCTATGGTCCACCCTATTGAAAGCATTGGACTGATCCAAACTGATCAGCGCGCCCTCTGCGTCGTCTTCTGTCCCGTCTATGATCGTGCGTATCAGATGAAGATTGTCCTGAATCGATCTCCCCTGGTTCGATCAAGTCAGTGATGACAACCTGCAAACGATTCGCAAGAACCTTGACCAAAATCTTTAACTCTGTGTTTAGCAGAGTCAAGGGCCTAAAATCGTCTAAATCTTCCTCCCCACCATGCCGTTGACCTTTCCTCAGCAATGTGATTACTCCCTTGGTCACCTGCCCAGGGATGGAGCCCTGAACAAACCAAATAGGGACCAACATGGGCGACAGAATAGGGACCAACATGGGCGACAGCTTCAAGTAAAATTCGTAGGGTAGACCATCAAGCCCCGGGGACCTGTTGCAGCCGACCTGCTTCAACGTAATAATGATCTCATGTTCCACAACAAGACCATCACAGCTAGCCGCTCGAGCCACCATGAGGTGGGGCGAGTCAGCTAAATAGCAGCCAAACTCCTCGACCCTGAGTCTGGGTAGTTGGGTGAGCGCTCCGATAGATGCTTTCGAAACCCCTCGCAAATCTCCCGCATCGACACGAGGGTGTGCCCTTCCAGGTCGTTTACCTTTCGAATGTACCCGTCCAAGCCGGGCCTCGTTCGAGACTTTCATTAGCCTAGCCCTGACTATCTGGCCTTCGTACCGCTCGCTAGCCAAGCGGTTGAGGTCTTGTTTAACTAGTGCTTTCTCTAGGGGGTCTCCCCCCTCCACTTCCCGGGTCAGCCTATTCTCTATACGCTTCTTGGCCTTAGCCTTATCTAGCGCGAGGCGTTGGCTGTACTGGACCGAGAAGCGTCTAATCTTAGCCTTGAGACTAACCCACGACTTATTCCCGGTAACCGCCCCCACTAATGCCCGTTGGATTATTGTTATAAGGGACATAATTACGGATAGCACCGGATACGAAACGGTGTATAAAAGAGCGTCTTGTATTGTCTTGGAGTCAGTTCAGTGGTACGCACTAGCCCGACCGTCTCGCGTCTTACACTCTCCAAGTGTAGTCAGGATTAACCAAGCTCCCAGGACGAGCGTTCCGCTCACACACGTTAAGTTACCTTTTTCCTTTACCTTCATTTACGCGTATATCAACTTCAAGGCGAGCAGCCATTTTGTATTGTGTATTATTCGAAGTACGAATAAACCTTTTCGTTACGCATTCCACTCGGCGTATTTTGTCATGCTATTATATACCGTCAAAACGGGATATAACAGTTGGCGACGAGGATGAGATTCGAACTCACACAGGGAAAGGTAATAAAATTGTACTTGAAAGATATTGACAAGGTAAAATGAACTTTATTTATATTTTTTGAAGAAAAAAATATGTGAGGAACGCAGGCGGAATTCGAACCCGGCACCTTTGGATTACGTTTTTGGAAGAAAAAAAAAAGAACTTTTACGATTTTTTGTTTCTCTAAATTAAACAGACTATTGTTATAATTTAATTTTTTTTTTTTCGTGCAACCGTATTTTTGTTGAAAAACAGTTTGCTCATTTTCGGGCATTATTCGTTGTGTAAATTTGAAAAGTATTATTGTGTAAAATTACGTTTAGGCAGAATTACTATTGCTAAATTGTATGAACTGTGTGGAAACATTTATTCTTGCAAGACTTGTTGCTGATTGGCGAAAAACGTATACTTACGAAATTTTGTGGAATCATTGTTGTAAATTTTAGAAAGACATTTTTTTTTTAAATATGGAACAATTGGCTGAGTTGACGAAAGTGCTAACTCTTAGCGTTCAGGAACAGTCAAAAATGACACAACAATTCTTAGTGCAACAACAACAGCTGCAACAACAACAGCAAGAAATGACACAAAAAACTTTAGAGGCACAACAAGAACAAACAAAAATACTTCAACGCCAAATGTCGACTCAACAAAAGAATTTGGAAAAATTAATTCAAACCTCGACAACTGAAAAAAAAACGAATTTTTCTGCAGAAGGTATTTCAAATTCTTTGTCGGAATTTCACTACTCTCCCGATACTGGCGTTACATTTCCAGCATACTATAGAAGGTATGAAACAGTTTTTACAAAGAGGTGTTCTGACTGGACCGACGAAGAAAAAGTCACGCTGTTGCTCCAAAAACATGGTACTGACGAAAACATTAAGTACGCTAACTTAATTTTACCCAAAAAACCGGAGGAAGTGACCTTTGAAGAGACAATTAATACGTTGTCTAGAATATTTGATAAAAGAGATAGCCTTTTCCACTCTAGATATAAATGTTTGAATTTACAGAAATCGGAATCTGAAGACTATTTAGAGTATGCTTGTATTGTAAATTGCTTATGTGAATCATTTAAATTAAATGAAATTTCTGCGGATTTATTTAAATGTTTAATCTTTGTACAGGGACTCACAGAACCAAGGGACAAAGATATCAGATCCCGGATCCTGACAATTATGGAGTCGGACCCAAATATAACTTTACAAAAAGTTACCGAGGAATGTCAACGTCTCATTAATATCAAGAGAGACAACACCCGCATTGAAGAAAAAAGCGTTTACAAGGTACAACATGTAAAAAGGCAAAGGACCCTTAGAACTTACAAGACCCAAGAACAAAGGACCCCTAGAATGCACAAGTACCAAAATTGTGAATGTTGCGGAAGTACGAGATACACCAAAAAGACCTGCTGGTTCAGGAATAAGATATGTTACGAATGTGGGTTCAAAGGCCACAAGGGAACGTACTGTGACCAGAAGAAAAAACGAAAGACTGACAAAGTGAATGCGCTTCGCACAAGGAAAGAGAAAAGTTGCGAAAGGCGTAAGTATGTCAGTGTTCACATAAATGGACATCCTGTAACATTACTCCTGGATAGTGGTTCGGACATCAGCATCATAGATGAAGATATCTGGAGAAGGATCGGTCGACCCGAACTAATGGAAACCAGCAAGATGGCGAGGAGTGTGTGCGGCAAAAAGTTGGAATTTAAAGGAGAACTGAGGTGCAACGTGACATTTGATGGTCAGACACGCACGTCCAAAGTGTACGTGGTTCCAGGAAGGAACACAAGTCTGTTTGGAGTGGATTGGTTTGTCCTGTTTAACTTATGGGAGCGACCAGTTAATTCTTCTTGTAATAGGTTGAACACAGAGAAAGCAAACCAAGTGGAAGACTTTATGGACGATGTAAAAGCAGAATTTCCAAGGGTTTTTGCTGAAGGACTTGGACATTGTGTGAAAGTAGAAGCCAAATTTGAAGTGAAGAAAGATGCCACCCCAGTGTTCAAACCTAAAAGAAATGTACCGTTTTCATCGATGGATGCAATCGAGAAGGAGTTGGAAAGACTTCAACAGTTAGAGGTTATTGAAAAAGTTGACCATACGGATTGGGCCAGCCCGACGGTATATGTGAAGAAAAAAAATAACAAAATCAGGGTCTGTGCGGACTTCTCAACAGGCCTTAATGACTGTTTAAAGGACCACAATTATCCCCTTCCGTCGGCAGAAGATCTATTCTCAAAACTAAACGGAGGAAAAATTTTTTCCAAGATAGACCTCTCAGACGCGTACTTGCAAATCAAGGTCAATGATGAATGTTCAAAGTACCTGTGCATTAATACGCACAAGGGTATCTTCAAGCTAAAGCGGCTTCCTTTTGGCTTAAAGGTCGCCCCTGCTTTGTTTCAACAGATAATGGATACGATGCTCGCAGGGTTGGAATTTGCGATGGCATACCTTGACGATATCTTGATAAAGAGCAGTAATTTGCAAGAGCACAAGAAGCACGTGAGAGAAGTACTTAAGAGAATAGAGGGGTTTGGTTTCAGATTGAGTCCGGAGAAATGCGATTTCTTCATGAAAAGGATCAAATACCTGGGTCAAATAATTGACGAAGATGGACGAAGGTCAGATCCACAACGGACCGAAGCAATTGATAAGATGCCTGCCCCAGACTCAGTATCAAAACTACAGTCATTTCTGGGATTGGTACAATATTATGCGATATACATCCCTAATGTACATAATTTGAGAGCTCCTCTTAACGAGCTACTAAAAAAAGGCAGTAGATGGAATTGGACAAAGGAATGTGAATCTGCTTTCCAGAAAATTAAGAAATGTTTACTATCAGATCTGGCATTAGTACATTTCGATCCAGAGAAAGAGATTGTACTAGCAACGGACGCCAGTGATTACGGAGTTGGTGCTGCATTACTCCACAAGTATGAGGATGGAACAACAAAAGCAATCTCTCATGCGTCAAGAACTTTGATTGCAGCTGAGAAAAACTACAGCCAGATTGAAAAGGAGGCTCTCTCAATAATATTTGGAGTCAAAAAGTTTAACCGTTTTCTCCATGGACGAAACTTCATATTACAGACGGATCATAAACCACTAATCACAATATTTGGATCGAAGAAAGGCATCCCTACGCATACTGCAAATCGACTACAGCGATGGGCTGTAACTCTCTTAAACTATCAGTTTAAGATGGAGCATGTGTCATCAAAAAAGTTAGGACACGCGGATGCACTGTCAAGGTTGATTCCAAAAAGAAATGAAAGTTTCGAAGAGACGGTAATTGCAGCTCTTAAAGATGAAAGCGAATGCTCAAATTCAATATGCAATATGATCCGTGAACTCCCGGTAACTCTAGAAGAGATTAAAAGAGAAGCTGCAAAAGACGTTTTTATAAAGCAAATGAAAAATCAAGTAGGACGGACGGAAAGAAATAAGATGGCAAGAGAAATTACACCTTTTTCCATTTGCGAAGATGTGCTTATGTATGCCGATAGAATCGTAATTCCACAGGTATTACGAAAAAGAATGCTAAACGAATTTCACACAGGTCATCCTGGCATTTCAAGGATGAAATCCCTAATTAGAGGTTACGTGTATTGGCCTGGTATGGATAAAGAGGTGGAAAACTGTGTCAAAGCGTGCAAAGGATGTCAGTTAGCAGCCCGAGATCCGCCTGTAAAAACGACCCCGTGGCCGAAGACGGACTTGCCCTGGTCACGACTGCATATTGATTATGCCGGACCCCTAAAAGGTTTTTTTTACTTAATTGTAGTGGACTCTTTCTCCAAATGGCCGGAGATATTCAAGATCAGACATCCAACATCAAGGAACACTGTAAGTGCACTTGACGAAATTTTCAGCCGGTTTGGTGTACCAAAGACCATAGTGAGTGACAATGGTACAGCATTCACAGGTTACGAATTTAGAGAATTCTACAACTCACTGGATATACAGCACATCACGACGCCTATTTACCATCCTAGGTCGAATGGGTTGGCAGAAAAATTTGTAGACACATTTAAGCGGGCATTAAGGAAAAACATGAACATTGACACAGATGAGCGGACAATACAAACATTTCTAGCGATCTACAGAGTAACCCCAAATCCAAACAATGATGTAAATTCATCCCCTGCAGAACTTATGTTCGCCAGAAAAATTAGATCCATTTTCGATAGACTTCTACCGGATAAAAAGAAAGTTACCAGAAAAGAAAACTTTAATGTAAAGTGCTATTCCCCAGGAGATAAAGTTTATTTTAAAAATTTTCAGAATGGAAAAAATCATTGGGTGGACGGTATTGTTAAGAAAAGAATTGGGAACATGGTCTATACTATTCAAGGTCCCAGTTTTGTCTGTAAAAGACATGTTAATCAAATCCGTTCTAGAATTTCGGAAAATACAGAGGAAATTCCAATGGAAACGTTGTGTGACACATTTGACATTCCAAAACCGGTGGGTATACATAGACCCATGAATGTATCTCCTGAACATACCGCACGGGCTGAACAGAATTCTTTACCAAAGGAAACTCTGACCAAAAGGAAGAGCACACGTAAAAGGAAAGTCGTCAGCCGTTTAAGTCCTGATCCTAAACGGAAGCGATATTAAAGCTAAAATCGGGAAGATTTCAGCTTCAGGGGGAGGTGTTATAAGGGACATAATTACGGATAGCACCGGATACGAAACGGTGTATAAAAGAGCGTCTTGTATTGTCTTGGAGTCAGTTCAGTGGTACGCACTAGCCCGACCGTCTCGCGTCTTACACTCTCCAAGTGTAGTCAGGATTAACCAAGCTCCCAGGACGAGCGTTCCGCTCACACACGTTAAGTTACCTTTTTCTTTTACCTTCATTTACGCGTATATCAACTTCAAGGCGAGCAGCCATTTTGTATTGTGTATTATTCGAAGTACGAATAAACCTTTTCGTTACGCATTCCACTCGGCGTATTTTGTCATGTTATTATATACCGTCAAAACGGGATATAACAATTATCTCTATAACCTTCAACCAGTAGTCCTCCAGCTCCAACAAGGTGCTGTTGAACTTCCAGTATCCGGCCAGTTTGGGCCTAGAGCTCAAGTTCAGGCGGGCCATAACTAGTTTATGGTCCGAGTGTCCTAAAAAGTGGAATGTGGGGCAAGGTAGAAAATCTACGCTTCTTCTAACTAACATCCGATCCAAGTAAGTATTTGGATAGGAAGGCACATTAGGATACCACGTCCATATCTCCCGCCCCAGGTGATCCAGGCGAAATCTGTCGACCAGGTCACATGAAGCCATTAGGTCAGACAGACTGCTGTCACACCACACTGACCCGCTAGTCCCCCCGACCTTATCTATCTTGGGATCAAGGATGGCATTCCAATCACCCATTAAGACCCACTCCGGATCATCTATAAAACCCTTCACCCGTCAAAAGAAGGAAGCCCTCTCCACAGCGGAATTAGGTGCGTAAACTGCGACTATCCGGAACACACTGCTATTAACGGCAACATCGACGACAATCGCCCGCCCGTCCTCGTCCGCGTGAACAACATTCACTGACGCTGATAGGGTGCGATTTACTGGCAAGGAAATTCCACGACTATAGGTATTGCCATATGCTTAGTAAACATCGTAATCGTTCACCAGCACCTGACAATCCCCGTCACAAATAAAGTGGGTCTCCTGTATAGCGACAATATCTACCTTGAGGGACACCAGATCTCTCAGCACGCACGCAGCCTTGCTTCGACATCTGAGCCCCCTCACATTATAAGTAGCCAAGTTTAAAGCCATGGTCACCTACCTTATTCAGTGTCACACACAGGCCTGAAGTCCTCGGGGGTGATGACGTAGCAGGCCTGTCCAAGGCTTCCGGTCAGTAAGTCTGCAGAGGGTACTCCATTCTTGTTGACCCTAATGAATGTGGTCAACAAGGGAGCGTCCTTGAACTTGGTTGGGTCGGTGACATTATCGCCACCGACGTAGAGAAAGTTCTTTAACGGACCTTCTGCTAGCCTTTCAGTTCTGTTGTTGGCTGCAGAGGGCCCGTCTCACATATCCTTCCTCCTGGAAGGAAGGGAAGTCTCTTTGTCCACTCCATGCGGATTGGTGGGGTGGGTTTTTCCTTGACTGGAGAGGAAGTGGGTGCAGGGGGAGTAAGGGAGGGGATATCGGGTGTTGGGGTGTATGGTGGCGGGGGAGGTTATTTTTGGGGTCGTTACTCGACCTTTCTGAGGATGGATTGCAAGGTAGTGTTCTTGGGGAGGGGGGACATTGCTCTGGCTGTTTGGGGGGGTGGGATTTGGGGGGTTCAGCCTCGGCTGGTTGGATATTGTCTTTGGGAGTGAGGGTGTCTCCCTTGGATCTCCTGCTTTTCCTCCTCTTCATCGTTCTCTTGCTAATTGCTGCCTCTGATGTTGTCTCTTCTGTGTCTGTGGCTGTCTCTAGACCTTCCAACGCGATCTCTTCCTCAGAGTCTTGGAGCTTCCTCTTGTTTGAGGAAGAGGGCGCCTGAGTGTCCATCGGGGTGATTTCGGGTTGGGTTTTGGCAGTTATTGATTTGGGCAGATTTTTGTTGGGTCTGCCCTTCCTTGTGACCGTTGCCCAACCTGCTTCTGCTGCTGGGTTGGAATTGCCTGTGGCTGGTGCTGCGGCTGATGCTGCAGCTGGGGCTGCGGCTGTACCTCTGCTGGGGTTTTGGCGGGTGTTTTGGTGGGGCTTTTCCCTGGGGTTTGGCTGGTTGCCTTTTAGGACAGTCCTTGGCCATGTGTCCCCTCAACTGGCAGTGCCAGCAGTGAGGTTTTCTCCCCTCCACGATCAGTGTCATGGTCTGCTCTCCAAACTTGAGCATGGCTAGAATGTTGTCAAAACTGTCTTTGCCCAGGACCATCCGAACTTTGTAGTCCCCGGTCAAAACGTTGCGTCGACCGCGGGATGGGGCGACTGCCTCCACCTCACCGTACTGACTCAGTATGGCCCCGACTTACTTTCCGGTCATGTAACACGGGACATTCAGTACTGTGATAGCTGGAGCCAAATGTTCCTGCTTCTGTGTTCAGTCCTGGCCAGTCTTTTTGCATCCTCCTCTCTGGGGAGCAGAATGTCCCACATGGCGAAACTCCTCCTGCATATATAACTTGCCAGAATGTTCAAGTCAATGAGGATTTCCACCATGGTGTCTTTGTTGACACCCGTTAAACTTCTGGTCTTGAGGTCAGAGGTGATCAGGGAGAGAACTCTCTTCTCCAATTTTTCAATCTGTCCCGGAAGGGGTATGATGGTTGTTCCCTTCGTGACATCCTTGTAAGTGGAGTTCAAGAGTTCCCTATAATCATCGGGTGTCATCTGCTCCAGCTCCGGAGGGCCCCGTATCCTCGTCCTGTGGTGTTGGACGGACCAGGGAGGGGATCGGCTGCCACTGCCTTTTCTTTCTGCTGCTGGCTCTGTTGTTGCTGCTGCTTGGCCCTTTTGTTTGGGGCTAACTCTGGCCAGTCCTCCTGTGGTGTCGTAGACTGGTTTTGGCCCGCCATCTGGTCCGTTTCCTTCCTTTTGCCCGGAGATTGAGTCATGGGATTTCTCCCATCGGGCTTTATTGTCGGTGGGTTGGTTTTTGGGGCTTTCGGTGGTGTCGGAGTGTTTTGGGGAGCTTTGGGCGGTGGTGCCTTATATTCCCCCCAGAGAGCCTTTAGTGATTCCAAAGTGTCCCTGAAAAGTGCTTAGGTTCTACAGGCAACTCCGTTTTCATCATCTTTCCCTTCGGGCGTTGGGGAGCTGCCCTCATGGGGAGTAGATGCTTGGTGGCTGGAGGAGGGCTGGGAGACTGGGGGTACCACTGGCTGTGAGCCACCATTGTTGCCTTAAGCCTCCTCGTCTCCAACTTCTCTCTGTTCATCTGCCGGGAGGTTGTCCTCGTGGGGAGCAGGAGTGGTGGGGTCTTCTCCGGCCGACGAGGATTGAGGTGGAGGGGGGTTCGTTGGGAGTGGTCCCCCGGAAAGGTGCCTCTTTCCCTCATCAGCCGCCTTTCTGGTCCCTTTCCTCTTGGGGTGGTCCTCTTGGGGAGCCTGGGCGGGAGTGCTTTCTCCGACCGACAAAGATTGAGGTGGAAGGGGTGTCGCAGGATGTGTACCACCCCGATCGCACCTCGTTCCCTCGTCAGCCGCTACTTTGACTCCCCGGTCTGGGGAGTGGCCCTCGTGGGGAGCAGAGGGCTGGTTTGGTTGCCCTTCTGGTGCTGGCGCTGCCTGGGTCGCCGCGGGCTACGGACCTACCCTGGCCTTCTCCTTCTCTTCATCCTTTGTGGGAGGTGCTCCCTCCGATCAGGAGTACTCGAGTGAGGCGATGTGGCGCCTCTGCGGTGGTATGCGCCTTTTCCCCGGCATCATGTGGAAAAACTGCACTGGCCGCTGCCGCGAACCAAAGTGTAGTAGGGGAGAAAAGAAAATGCAGGGATATGGGGGGGTGGAGGGGAGTGGGTGAGGTCAGAAGAGAGAAAGTGGATTGACCTCCCCTCATGGGGATGTCGGATTAGTCAGCTCCGATTCCCCGCAAGGGGGAGAGGAGCGAAGGAAGACGCAGTGGGTGCTAGCGGGTCAGAGTGCCGCGTCGCAATTAAGAGAGAGAGAGGATAGACATCTCTGCCCAGAGAGGGGAGCAGAAACGAAACACCCGCCCTACCCGCGTCACTCTACCCACAAACAACCCCAAGGAAGCGAGAAAAAGGACCCGGTCTGCTCAATCCACTGGGAGAGCAGCGAAGGAAGACAAAGATTGGGCCTGGCAGGTCAGAGTGCTGCTCAGGCAATTAAGAGAGGAGAGAATAGACCATTTCAACCTCAGAGGAGAGGAGGAAACGAAGTACCCAACAAACTAAAGCTAACCCGACCAGGTCGCGTCTACCAAAGAAAGTGTTGTCGGTCCCGAGAACAGCAAGCTCCGAAAGAAGGGATCGGTTTTCGGGTCCAGACTACCACACAATGGTGTCGGTCCTGGGGGAGTGAAAAGGATCCAGACTCCCCAAAGAGGGGGTCGGTCCCACTAACCAAGGTTAGTAAAGTCACAAAAGTGACCAAAGTAAAAGCCTTAAACTTGACGGGTGGGTGTCAAGTGGCGGACCTCTTGAAAAAAATCAAAAATGAGTAACTGGGAGAACAGATGGTATTTATTTGCTCCCCCACCGAGCAAATAAGGCACAAGGCCGATTTTTAATGTGAGAAGTGAAGGGAGGGGGAAGGGAAAAAGGGGACCAGCTCCCGAGAGGTGGGAAATGGGAGCTGGTTAAAGGTCAGGCATGTGGGGTTGCCCCCACATTTGATCTTTGCTAGTCATAGCTTGCAGCATCTGAAGAACAGATGGTATTTATTTGCTCCCCCACCGAGCAAATTAGGCACAAGGCCGATTTTTAATGTGAGGAGTGAAGGGAGGGGGAAGGGGAAAAGGGGACCAGCTCCCGAGAGGTGGGAAATGGGAGCTGGTTAAAGGTCAGACATGTGGGGTTGCCCCCACATCTGGTCTTTGCTAGTCATAGCTAGTCATAGCTTGCAGTATCTGTCGGAACAGATACTACACTTTGATCTTGTTTATATATTTTATTGCTTTTAAAAATTTTGTAAATACAATTAAGTAAAAAACAAAAGATTTTTAAACAACAAAATTAGGCACAAGGCCCTACAAGAGATTGGGGAGGGGAAAGGTTCAGGGTCTTTGTGACTAAAGTGATTAAAAAGTAATAAATGTAGACTTTGGAGTCTTACTCTTGACTGGCAACATTTACCAAAATACCTCATTCACTCTATGGATCTTAATCTAACTAATAAATCCCCAGCGTTTAAGAATCAAAAACATATTTACAATTTATAAACAGTTGTCTGTGTGTTTGTGTATGCATTTTTTTTTTTTTTTTTAATTTTGTGTGTGTGTGTGCATGTGTGAAAAAATAAAATTCAATTTCATTAGAAAATAAAAAGTTTTTGAATTAAGAGAAAGATTGTTCGTGGAGTGGGGAAAAACAAAAGTGTTCATATCAAAAACAAAAACTAAATCCTACTGAGTTGTTAGTGAGGCCCCCCCTGTACTAATCTAGGTGACTAGACCCCCCCCCCCACTGTTTTCAGGGGAACCGAAAACAAGCAGGGCGATCCCTAATGGGGATTGGGGAAAATACCTTAATGGAAATGGGAGAAAACAAAGCAATGGGTGGAGGGGGGTTGGAAGGTGACCTCTGAGTGGGGGAGTGACCGGGGATGTTGAAAAAACAAGGATGTGGCACAAAGGGGATGGGCAGACTAAGAGGTTCTCTAGTAACAAAAAATAAAATTAGGAACAGGATCTCATTTGTACCACCAGTCAAGAGTCTTCTTAAAATGACTTAGCTAGAACCTAAGTGGGATGGGTTCCGAAGGACCCAGCACTGCCCGTACCATGCTTAAGGAGGGAATACATATTGAAACTTGGCTCCTTGACGGATGCACAGACTAGTGCTGTGCACCCACCTCTTGTCAAATTCCACTCTAGGTAACCTCCTCCAATCGCATCTGATCTTTACTTTAAGCAAATGTTTAAAGTAAACGATCAGATCCCGATCCAGAACAGATGTCCTTTCGCGGACCAACTTGAGACGCGTGATCCAAATCACCATGCACGCTACTGCCAGGATCGCCAGGAAAACCATTCTTTTCTCCCTGGGGAATGGCGGCTCCATGTTGTACACAAAATAACCTTCGTCGAGATCGAGCGGACATTCGGCATCGATGCGAGCCGTTACCTCTCCGACATACTCCAATAAGGGCTGGATCTGGCTGCAACTAAAAAACGCGTGCCCGATCGTTTCGCGCTCACGTTCATCACAGCGCGACAGAAGCCCTGCATATGTTCTTTATACCGGCAGAGTTCGTCGAGAAGGGGCAGTGCGTTTTGGACCAGTCGGCAGGTGAGGGAAAATTCCAACTTGTTCAGAATCTCCCGTCCCGGCGCCCAACTCCAATGAGAACGGACAATCACCATTGACCATCCCATCCGCCTACAAAGTGGATCCTTCGCGGTCCCCTCCACTAGCTCCCGATAAAGTTTCTTTCTTGGCTGATCGAGGACACTGGTCCCCGGCAAAGCTCTAAGAGCGGTTCGGCATTTGGAGAAGAACTTAGACTCTCCCCTCGGTCTACGAGGGGTTGGGTTTGAGATTGGGAAACGAGTTCTCAACCACAGGGACCCAAGGAGCGTCTTCTTCAAGCGAACGATCCAGGAAAGCCAATCTCTCGGCATTTCTGTGACACAAGAGACTGGGCTGACCCAGGCCTCCCTCGCTCGGACTCTGGACACAAACCTCTCTGCAGACATAATGCTTACCATCGTTCCACAATATTGAATCGAGGCGCCCTTGCAAGCGGGTTAGTCGTTCTGCAGGGAGAGGAAGTACAGACAATCGGTAAAGGATGAGCGAAAAGACGTATGTAGCACACGCCTCCACCCGACCCTTCAAGGACAATTTCCTTCCAATCCAAGTCTTCACCGACGATTTGACTTTGCCATATACTTCCAACCAATTCTTTTCCAGCTGAAGTCCCGGTCCAAACCAGACACCAAGAATACGGACCGGTTCATCGGTCCAGCTGAAAATACCTGGAAGCGAGTTTACCCCGGTCCAAGCCCCCAACCACAGGCCGACAGACTTGCTGCGGTTGAAGATGGTTCCAACGCCAGGACGTACAACCCTGATGCACCGACCGAGAGACAGAGAACGACTCCGACAGCTTACTGTTGATCTGCACTGCTACCGTCAGCCTATAATACAGGACAAAGATCCACTTGCGGAAGTCCGGATTAAATCCGGCAGCCTCTAACACAGCTCCCAGGAACCGATGGTCGACCCTATCGAATGCCTTGGACTGATCTAAACTGATCAGCGCGGCTTCGGCGTCGTCTTCTGTCCCCTCTATGATCGAGCGTATCAAATGCAAATTGTCTTGAATCGATCTCCCCTTCACAGCATAAGTCTGGTCCGGTTCGATCAAGTCAGTGATGACAACCTGCAAACGATTTGCAAGAATCTTTGCCAAAATCTTTAACTCTGTGTTTAGCAGAGTCAAAGGCCTAAAATCGTCGAAATTTTCCACCCCACCATGCCGTTGACCTTTCCTCAGCAATGTGATCACTCCCTTGGTCACCTGTCCAGGGATGGAACCCTGAGCAAACCTATGGTTGAACATATCCTTCAGAATAGGGACCAACATGGGCGACAGCCTCAAGTAGAACTCGTAGGGTAAACCATCAAGCCCCGGGTATTTGTTGTAGCCGACCTGCTTCAACACAGTAATGACCTCATGTTCAGTAACAAGACCATCAAAGCTAGCTGTCCGAGCCGCCGTGAGGCGGGGCGAGTCAGCCAAATAGCTGCCAAACTCCTCGACCCTGAGTCTGGGTAGTTGGGTGAAGCGCTCCGATAGATGCTCCCGAAACCACTCTCAGATCTCCCGAGTCAAAACTAGGGCGTGTCCTTCCACGTTATGTACTTTACGAATGTACCCGTCCGAACCGTGCCTTGAAGCAGCCTTACGCTCAACAGCGTCAACATTCACAGCCTCGTTGGAAACTTTCATTAATCTAGCCTTAACTACTTGACCTTCATACCGCTCGCTAGCTAAGCGGTTGAGGTCTTGTTTAGCTAGTGCTACCTCTAGGGGGTCCCCCCCTCCACCGCCTCGGTCAGCTTATCTTCTAAGCGCTTCTTTGCCTTAGCCTTATCTAACGCGAGGCGTTGGCTCTATTGGACTGAGAAGCGCCTAATTTTGGCCTTAAGACTAACCCACCACTTACTCCCTGTAACCGCCCCTACTAAAGCCCGTTGAATTAATTCGGTAACCTTCAACCGGTAGTCCTCCAACTCCAACAAGGTGCTGTTGAACTTTCAGTATCCGGCTAGTTTAGGACTAGCACTTAAGTTCAAACGGGCCATAACGAGTTTATGGTCCGAGTGTCCTAACAAGTGGAACGTGGGGCACGATAGAAAGTCTATGTCGCCTCTTCTAACTAACATCCGATCCAAGTAAGTACTCGGATGGGAAGGCACATTAGGATGCCACGTCCACATCTCCCGCCCCGGATGATCCAGACGGAATCTGTCAATGAGATCGCACGAGGCCATCAGGTCGAACAGAGTGCTGTCACACCACACCGACCCACTAGCCCCCCCGACCTTATCTATATTGGGATCCAAAACGTAGTAGGCATTATATTTTTTATATAAAATCTATCTAGCTTTATACCTATAATTCCGTATTCCTTTGGTGTGTAGTGATATTCATATTAAAAACCCTATTTTTCTATTTATTTAAAAAGAAAATACAATTTTGTGATATATGAGTTATCGAATTGCATTCATTAGCAAAAGATCTAGCTAATTTGCATATTCTTTTAAACATTCATTTTTAATTAATTCCCTATTAGTTTTTTCAGTTTTCTTATAGGGTGATCACCTTTAGTTAACTATTACGGGTAATTATATTCATGCAGATATTCTACATGATTTATACTTGCGAAATATTTGCGTAAAAAGCTTACAATGAACACAAAATCGTTTCCATATATACATAAATATGTATACGTATATATTTTTGTTTCATCTATCTGTCTATCTATCTATATATCTATAAAAGTGAACGTGTCTGTCTGTCTGTCTGTCTGTCTGTGTACATTTCCCTATGCAATAACTCTGTCAATTTTTAGTCTATAGACTCGAAATTTGAAATACCGGGTACTGAGATTTGGGAAAATCGATGTGACGGGTGTCAGCCAGAAATTTGGCTGTTAAGGGGTCAAATTTCAACGATTTGACATTTAAGAACTCTACCAAACTCCTCCGACAATTTTGGGTCTAGACACTTGAAATTTTAGACATAGGTTCCTTGAACCTGGATCTAATTTAATAAAGTGATTTGAGCCCGAAACTATAAATTTTAAGGGGTCATAATAGGGGTCAAATTAAAAAAAAATTTACTCTTTTTTTTTTTTTTTTTGCTCAGCATACACCTCCAAACACCCGGGCAACGCCGGGCTGAAATGCTAGTATATCTATAAAAGTGAACGTGTCTGTGTGTGTGTGTCTGTGTGTATGTGTGTGTTTCTGTCTGTGTACATTTCCCTATGCAATAACTCTATCAATTTTTAGTTTACAGATTCAAAATTTGATATACAGGGTACTGAGATTTGGGAAAATCGATGTGATTGATTTTCGTCCAGAAATTTTGCGATTAAGGGGGCAAATTTCAACGATTTGACGTTTGAGAACTCTACCAAACTCCTCCGACAATTTTAGATCTACGCACTTGAAATTTTAGATATAGGTTCCTTGGACATGGATCTAACTTAATAACTTGATTTGAGCCCAAAACAATAAATTTTAAGGGGTCATAATAGGGGTCAAAGTTTTAAAAAATTGACCTCTGCGGTCTCTTCCAAATTACTCAGAGAATTTCGGGTCTAAATATTTGAAATTTTACATAAAGGGTATTCAGAGATAGGGCAAGCTTTTTCATCAGTTTGGGTCGAAAATCTTTAGTTACCAATATATAAATGTATGTATGTATGTCTGTTTGCATGTCTGCCTTAAACGTTTAATAGAGGCGACGGATTTTACCAAGATCAGTATCGTTTTAAAGTTCGACCAAATATCGAAAAATTGGCTAAAAACATTAATATCTTCCCCTACAACTGTCACTTTTCTACAGGGGTGAGGGTCACTTTTTTCGCCGATATTTTTGAAAGTTATCATCTCCTTTAGATTGCCTAGCCTTAACTTAAAAAAATGTCGTTTCCGGTTTGGCGGTGGTCGTAACAGCATAAACGTTAGGGTTTACCCCGTTCTTTTCCTTCTTTGCGGTACGGGTTCAAGCCTGCCTTCCTACTACCACTTTTTTGTTTTTCTGCTCAACATACACATCCAAACACCAGGGCAACGCCGGGCTGAAATGCTAGTATATATATATATATATATAAAGTTAAAATAATTTGTTCTTGGGTTCTTGGAAGCAATCCTCCTGAGTATTACCGCCCACAGAAGATGCCCACACTGGGGAATGCCAACGGATGTGATCTGACAGTTTTATTAGTAATTTGACTTCTGTGACTTATTGGGGCAATATTAGTTATATGTTAGTTCACGTAGTACATCCCACGACATCGGATGACCATGTGTTACTGATAGCCAGACGCCATATTCAATATCCACTCGAGACAAAGGAAATAACTAAATATAAAGGAGGCCACCAAGTTCGATAACTCTAACATTGCTGGTATCTTCTGGTGTCAAGTGTAAGTCAAAGTTCCAACAAAAGAAAAAAAAATGGCTTATTAACACAAGTCTCTTAGAATTTCAGTAGAGGCTCCCATCTTTGTCAAACAGTCTGCAACTTGTTCCTGTCCCTTGATCCATTCAATCTGGATTTCTTCCTTTACCAACATTTTCTTCACTCTGGCCACATCAGCTCTCAAACGTCTGTCACTTACAAGATTTGATGATTTTAAGGTCTCTACCAAAGATGCGTTGTCTGTTTTACAAAGTACTTTAGGCAACTTGGGTAGTTTGAAGATTTCTTGCAACATGGTAGCTATTAATGCATCTGCAGCTTCATTGAGTGCAAGAGTTGCAGACACCAATGGACTCGTTGTTACTCGATCAAGTTTTTTTTTTAATGACCAGTATATAAGAGCCAGTCTATTCATCTTACCATAAAAAAAGATGATAAATCCTCCAAGCTGGCATAGGTAGCATCCAAATAGCAAACCACATTTAAATCTGAAGGATTTCTCAGCTGTGGAAAGCATATGGAACCTGTCTTTTAGCTTTAATAGTGACTTTAATAGTTGGCTTCAAAAAGTAACTTCACTTTAGGAGATTTTTCCGGTATTACTCATCCTACACACATCAAATGATACATCAGTCGAGTTTGGGTTGATACCCACATCATTTGATATCATTTAAATCTGTCTTCTCCTCTTCACTCAGCTCATCATTTTTCCTTAAGGATCTTCCTTTCTTTATATTTATTGGAAAAATAGATGACACATAACTGTTTTTGTTTATAATGATCCTATCACACACAATCCCAGAAATTTGAAGGTTCCATTTTCATGCATTCCAATCTTAAATATTTTCTTTAATTCTGAAATCACATTTTTTAAAAATAATCATTTCCGCGAAATATAAAGTCATCTACATGCATTGCCAGAATACATATGAAGTTCTCGGATAAGTCCTGCCATACCAACAATGAATTGTCATATACACTTACCATTTCTTTTAGTTCAGTTAATTCCTGAGTAACTCTCTTGTACCATTAATGGGGCCCATCATTCAATCTATAAACACATCTTTTCAGCTTCCATACTTGTGACTCCAGACATGCCTCAGATGGTGGTCTGAGAAATACTTCTCTCTAGCATATCACCTTGCATAAATGCTGAGGTGAAATCAAGGGTCCCCACCTGCCAATTCTTAATGGAGGTTGTTAACATTAAGAGATGCATAGCTTCACGGCTGCATGTTGAAGAGTCTGTTTTTAGGTTGTGTTAATTTTCTTCATAGCCAATTGCTACAAGACGACCTTTCGTTATTCTTTTGCTATCCTTAACTTTCTCTGTTATCACCCATCTTGTTGATATGTATTTTTGACCTATGTTAGGGACACATTCATACACTTCATGAGTTTTCAGGGTTTTTTTTTTTATTTCTTTCTCCTTTGCATCAATCACGTCTTTTGCTTGTTTTTGTTCAGCTGTGAGGAAAACATGTTTTTCATGATGTCCTTCTGTTACTTGAGGAAGTTCTCGCCACTGATCAACCATAATCTTCCTTTTTTCTACTCATTACTTCCAAGAATCTTATATTCCACTATTTTCCCTTTACTCGGCCTTGTACTATTTTTGTTTTTCAGTTCCTCTCTGTTACTATTGGAATTTTCATCATGTTGATCTTTAACTTCCTCTTCCAAGACTTCATTCACCTCATTTAAAGGAATTGCATTTTCTTTATTTCTTGGCCTTCCAAGGTCCTTGTTTGTCTTCATCAAGTGACATGGATGCATCCTATAGAATGCTCTTCCATGTGGGATCAATACATATTAACCTTCTTTACCCAAAACTTTGGCAGGGCCACACCATCCTTTATAGTTTTGCCTTCTGCAGTAAACATTGTCCCCTGTCACAAATTGTTCATCCGCATAATGTCTTATATTAAATCGCAGTGCTCTCCAAATTTTTTCATTTGAAACAGCCTCCACAAACTTTTTTCTCGCAGAATGTAAAGCATTTAAATTGATTCTAACCATATCACTGGTTGTTGCAGTATCTAGTGCGTGTAGCTGGTCTATTAAAACTGACGGCGTATTTATATTGGATCCAAAAACAAGCTCATTTGGGTTATGTCCAGAATGATTCTGGAGAGCATTTTTGGCACTAATAGCCCAACTGAAAGCTATTTCTGGTTCATATTTATCATCTTCCAATGTTTTTTCCATTGCTTCAGCCAATATTAAATTATAACGTTCCACAGTGCCATTACTGAATGGACTTTCAGTGGCTGTAGTGCAAGTTTTGATATTCATTTTTACATTCATCTCTCTATAATCATCATTACTGAATTCTCTCCCATTATCACTCAAGAAGCGTTTAGGAACTCCAAAATATGCTATCCACATTAAAAATATATTGCAAATAATTTCTTCACTCTTCTTGGCAACAGAGTACCCAGTGGATGTATCAATTAAGTGTAAAATCCAGCATTGGTTATGTCTGAATTCTTTTAAGTCCATACATATAGTCATTAAACCGGTTTCAAAGAACCAATCCTGCCACCAAATGAAGAGGGAGTCTTCTAAACCTTAAACAAACTGAACACAAATCACAGACATCCTTAATCTCCTTATCCTTAAAGGCCCTACTGCCTTTCACCAATGATACCAATTTCTCTTTTGATGCATGAGCAAACTGTTTATGTAATTTTACATAAACAGTTTTATATAAATTTTTTTTTATATATATATATATATGTATGTGTGTGTTTGTGTATATATATATGTATATATATATGTATATATGTATGTATATTTATAACAGACGCCCCATTTCTTGAACTTGGCCATTTATTTGTTCTTCTGATCAGTTTTCTTAATTTATTTCTGAGAGTTTCACGTGCATATCTAAGCTGACCTAATTATTAACGCTAACTTTCGCGCTTTTTGTCTGGGTCAGTTTGACCTTGCTTTTCAAATTTAATTTGTGACCGTTTTTCGGGGTTTTTTTTTTGTTTTTTGTTTTTAAGCCTTAATTTTTTTTTATTCATCCAGCCTTGACAGATGTGTTTCAAATATTATCTCTAGTACTTTTCTTTTAATGATTTGGAATTCATTCCATTTGCGCTTTTTTCCAAGGAACTTTGCCTTTTGAATGATTTTGGACCATTTGGAATTTACCCAGTGGACTGAAAGTTTAAATTCGACCATTTTGGATTTTACCATTTTTGGATTTTTACCCTTCACCGGACTATCCATTCATGTGAAATCTTTTTATTATTTTTCTTTTGCCTCCTGTTCCCCTTACCTCACCCCCTTTTTTTTTTTTTTTTTTTAACCAAGTAAGATCTTTGACTTACTTGTAGTTTCATTAAATACTTTTATATGCAAAATCCGATCCTGCATTTTGCTAATTCCTGCCCTCTGATGAGAAGGAGAGTATTTCTTCGAAACTCTGTGGATTAAGGACTATCCACTTATCTTGTGCTTCCTTTTTTAAAATTAAATATGTTTTTAACTCTTTTTCAAGATGTCTTTTAACATATTTTATTAATCATTTGTTCATATTATAAGCTCTATTTCCTTTTCGGTTTTATTGAGCTTTTTATATCTGGCTGAGTTTATTTTACTTGTAAATATTAACTCTTTAATATTTATAATATATTTTAAGTTTACCATTTTGATTACCTTAGTAAACTTATTGTAACTTTTATTATTATATATATATATATATATATATATATATATATATATATATATATATATATATATATATATATATATAGAGAGAGAGAGAGAGAGAGAGAGAGAGAGAGAGAGAGAGAGAAAGAGAGAGAGAAAATAAAAAAGGAACAAACCGTATTATGTGTTCACCAACGTTTCGTCTTTATTTCGAGACTTCCTCTGGGTGAATGAGATTAAGAAACCAAAAAATATACCAGTACAAAATATTTGAAAAAGTTTCACGTGCACAGTGTGACGCAGTTAAGAGAAACGGAAAATTGATGTTGGAAATTCAAAAAGGAAGGGGGGCTGGCGCTGTTAAAGAGAAGGAAATTTTAGTG